>NW_008651444.1:26455-26956 GCF_000695815.1 Acanthisitta chloris
TTCTTAGTGCTCAGCCTGGCTTTGAGTAGCTATTCTGTTTATATGTACTTTTGCCAAATTAAAGTTTACTGATTCAGAACATTTCATAACATCAGAAACAGATTTTTCTGTAACTCCAGGTAATTGGCTACTGTGTCCTTTTGATGAATATACACAGAACTTATTATTGGTAGCTAAACACTTGCTGAGAGGAGAGTTTATCCCAATACTGTAAGTGGGCTTTGAGTAGCTATTCTGTTTATATGTACTTTTGCCAAATTAAAGTTTACTGATTCAGAACATTTCATAACATCAGAAACAGATTTTTCTGTAACTCCAGGTAATTGGCTACTGTGTCCTTTTGATGAATATACACAGAACTTATTATTGGTAGCTAAACACTTGCTGAGAGGAGAGTTTATCCCAATACTGTAAGTGCACCTGTCTTAAACTGGGAAATTGCCTGGCCTCACTGCAGAAAAATGGAATCATTTGCAATTGACTTTAAAAAGATATTATTCC
>NW_008651444.1:26976-29822 GCF_000695815.1 Acanthisitta chloris
CCCCTGCTAGCAATTAAAATGATGAGGCAAACAGTGAGCCTCCATGGTTTGCAGGTCTCTGCCAGGTGTTCTACAGAGCAGACTCATTGGAGAGGGAAAAAAACACAGAAGATACAAGAAGAGGCTGAGCAACTCTATCTTGGATCATCTTTGTAATGAGGGAATGGGAAGGACCTGCTGTGAAGAAATTTGCTGTCCTGCAGCCTTGCAATTATTATAATCTATCACTGTGAATTGGCAGAAATTAACTGGAGGAAATGAGAAAAGAAAAATGGCTACAGTTCTGTCAGAAATGTTAAGCAGTGGCAGAGAAGAGTCAGATGCTCACAGATGAAGTCTATAGAGGTAATTGTTACTCAGCTCAAGGCCGTGTGGAGCAGATCTGCATTTGTTCAGCTGTGCAGGTAATTAGCAGAAGTGCTCATCTTTTCTGCCCTCTGAACAAATGGCACCATGCAGATCTATGGGAAGGAAGTTGATGTAGGCTTTTATGTCGCTACCGCAGTTTCTTCACACTGGAAATCAAAAATGTATTCCTTGCTCCTTGAGTTGAATAATTAATTCATAGCAGCAGGAAATTGTCTTTCCTGTGTGCCAGAACCAGTGTTGCTTTGCTGATTGACTTTAGTCCTGAAGGTGTCACCCCTTCCTTCATGAAGATGGTGAGAATCATTCTGCACAAAGCCTGAAAGCCACTGTGTTCCTTTGCTGCACAAATGTAGAGGGAGGATCTCAAGTTACCCCTGAACAGGACCTCACTGTGCTTCACCTTACAATTCTGCTTCTAGGCACTGCAGAGCTGTGCTGGAGCTCTTGGGTGAACCTGCTCTTGTTCTACATGTTCCCTTCCAGCCAGCATCACTTCTAGTGCAATTACTGTTCTTATGAGCTTCCCCATATATTTCACTGTTGATTTGGAGAAGGACATCATGGTCCCCCACTACAACCTGCTTACTTTATGTTGCTAGAGTTGGCATAGGGTTTTATTCACCCATGCTTCGTGATAGCAAGGGGGGAAAAACACCCTGAGGAGGAGCATTTCTGCTCCAGTTGGATCCACCAAAGTCTTTTTCATCCTGTACAGCCATAGGGATTGTAAGGACTAGAGCCATTAATTTTATCTTTTGAAGACAAATAGAATGTCACCATATTCAATAAGAGCAGTAAAACATCAGATCACATGGCTTAGGTATTTTACACATACTGCAGTTTTCTCTGACATACAGTCAAAAACTTGCAGAGATCAGACTGCAAAGCCCACATTTAAATCACTGGTGAATGCAGACTCACCTGGAGATTTTGCATATGAGGCATGAAAGCAGGAGAAATTAATCAAAGCGTAGGAAGCCAGGAAGAAATTGGAGATGATGGGAGCGATGGTATTCAGTTCAGCTGCAAGACACACACACAAGTCAGATATAGGCACCAGTTTCCTAGATTGTTGGCTAGCTTTTTCCTAACAATGCGTTATCTCTGAACTTTGTCTGAATTTGTCATCCAGGGAGAACTTGAGTATTTTCCTGTCTTACTAATTTAAGGCCACCTTCATACACCTTCATTTGTATGAACTCTGTCTGCTAATGCTGATTTTAATAACATTATGTGCTATGCAGGGTTATACTTGATACTGTGATTCTACAGACTGTCTCTTCATGATGTAGATCTGGTGTAAACTTCAGAATTTTAAACACATAATTGAGAGGACCAATGTTTATTATGAAATATTTATAGTTAAAACTTACTGTTCTGTTCTTTAAATGGGAAGCTGAATTTTCTCTACTAAACTTCCCATTTACTTAATGTCACACAGTTTGAATTTCAAATCTTGGAAAAACTGATTTAAAAATCCCCACACCCCTAAATATGGCAGCTGGGATTTTCTACCACCAGTGCTGGCAGACTGGGATTTGCTTTGAAGCTGACTGTAGGGAAGGCTTGGGCAGAAATCCTAATTATCTCAGAATTACCTCAGCTATGTGCAATATAAACTGGAAAACAATTTTCGAAGTTTGTCACTTTGCCCTGTTTGAAATAGTTGTAAGCACTGCCCTCTTCCTGCAGAGTGAACAGGAGTTGCAACTACTTCAAGCCTTAAAAAGGAGGCTGTGGTGGTGTTGAGATGTTACTAAATCCCTATTGGTTTCTTTTTGCCTTCAAGAATAATAGAATTGCTACTACAGCTTCAAGTGTGCTTGAGTTTATGTCAGAGCTTACCTGACTGGAAATTTACCTGTCTGGAAGCCATAGCTAATAATTGCATTAAAATATCAGTTTGTATGATTTCATAGCATGAGATTATAGCAGTTGTGTAACGTTATACAGACCAATCAAAATGAATGCCATAGCGATCACGAAAGTGAGAACATATCCCCTGATGGGCTCATTGTTTTTCCCATATCCTTTGGCAAAGAAGTGGAGTCCTTTGTAGACATTGTCCTTACAAAGAGCCTGGTAAGGAAATCAGAACATCATTCTGTTAAGCCGTGCTTTCTTACATCAGGAGTTCAGTCTGTGAGTGGCAGCTTGCTTGGCTTTTGCTAAACAGAAGGTAAATCTATGGGAACAAATAAGGTGCTAAGACAATATGCTACTATGTTATTAGATAGTGGGAAACAGAATCATAGGCATTTAATGCTTCTTCATGCTTTAAAAGAAAAGATTAATTAAATAGGTAGAGTCAAAACTGGAGGAAATTGAAACAAATCAGTGGCTTGGTGCTTATCTCTCTGTCCCATGCTCTCTGCTCCCATACTGTCCACATTGCTGCTGCGCAGACAACTTCTGGACAGCCTATTAGAGCACACCTGCCAGCACCTGAATCTTGTGGTCCTGAGGGCTCCTGGCAT
>NW_008651444.1:29840-37993 GCF_000695815.1 Acanthisitta chloris
TAAGAAGATAGAAGTGATCCTGACAGTAGCCTTGAAGCTACCTGTAACAAGCACACGTGTCCCATGGTCCTTTGGCCTTACATGAGGACAAGACCTACCTCTTTCTGTTGAAAAACATTCTACAAGTTGTTATCCCTGCCTCTTCCTCCCACACATTGTCAGTGTTGTTTAAATATGTGTTACATTTGGCACAGAGTTTAACTAAATTTTGTGTCTTTAAAGTCAAGTATAAGGAAATGGATAGTTTAATTTTACCTGGAAAACTTTGGGTGCACTGACAAGAGATGCTAGAGCTGATGACAGAGTAGCTGAAAAGATGCCAGCTGTGATGAGAGGACCAAAGCCAGACACCATGCTCATCACCTTTAGGAAAAAAAGAAAGCAAAAAGAATAGTCAGGCTTGCATTTGGATGCACTTTTTGATGCCAGACCCATTTAAGTACTCTGTTTCTGTGTCTCTCTGCTTTTCATGGTTCTAAATTCAATCTGCTACAAACCAACTGTGAAGTAGGGAAATACTATTATTTCTGTTTTAGTAAAAAGCAGTGGAGGCATATCCAAATTTTTATTCAAGTATGCAGCTGTCTGCTGAGGCAAATGAGTACTCTGTGAGATTTTCTCACCTCCTTTACTGATTGCTGTAAGGAACAGCCTCTACTTGATGAGTAAATAGTCAGCTTGTGGCAAGAGGGGATAATGGAAATGGCAGGAAAACGCACCAAAGTATGAAATGTAGTTGGAGGCACTTTCTCTGGTTTGGGGTTGTTTTTTCTCTTGATTATTTAATATGGCTAAAAAAAATAGAGAGAAAATGCCTGATTGTGCTGGCATAAATGCAGTGCTGCCAACAGTAATGATGGTTGCTGTCAGGGCTCCCTCAGTCCTCCCAGGGGGTCTGGACTGGCCTCTGTGACCACTGAAGCAAAGGAGTTGTTGAGAGGCACCAGCCAAGGAAACTGAAGGATGGATGGATGTGATTGCCAGATGCTTTTTGGTGTGTGGGAAATAATCCAGGAAAGAAACCAGTTAAACCTGAAGATTTGTCAGATCAAGACATATTGTTTTCTGACTTCAGTCTGGCAAAGGTAAATGCAAGAAGGCAAACTTTGTTTATGGCTGTAGGGAGCTCACTGATTTTAAGGGGTGCCCTGGGTCTGCTCAGCTGAACTGAGGTGGGAGTGAGGATGGTAAAAATGCTCAAGAAAGGAAGGGAAAGTAGTCTGCAAAAGGGACAGCATATCCCTTTTAAGGTGGTTACCCAGCCCTGTCGTTTAGCAGAGCCAGCTGGGAAAAAAGCAAGGGACTTTAAAAGCTACAAATGATTAGTTGAAAAGCAAGTGCAGGTGGGTGGTGAGTTCCTCTGGTGGGCCATGAAGCACAGGGGCTGAACAGAGATCTGGGAGCTGTGGTTGTCAGGCTGCAGAACTGCTTTACTTTGATGCTTTGCCTAAGCTTTATTTTGAAGCATAAAAATGGCAGATAGTCTCTCTCTGGCCTAGGAGAAAGACCCCATTACTTCTCACTTGATTTTTCATTCGACTATTTTTGGATACTTTTTTTTAAGAAGTCAGAACTGTTTTTTGTACTGTGACACAAACCTTTAATAGTGACCACAGCACCCCTGAGGTAAAATCACATCTATGTGTCAAGAGCAGTGAGGTGTGTTGCTCATCTAACAGGAGCTCCTGAGGTCTCTGTTAAGTCTAGGCTTTGAGTCTGAAGATGTTACAACACATACTGCTGCATGGTACTTGTTGAAAGAGGAGATAAAGACTTTACCAGAGTGCTAGGAAGGCTAGTGATGGGCAGGACGAAGGTAGTGTGGAATGCAGGGGACTTCTGCCTTTTATTATTCCTATAGTTTTTAATTTTTTTAGATAAAAGTCATTGTCCCATTGCAGTTAGTTGGCAGCAAATAATAGTTTTGCATGTTTGTACTTATGTGTTCATGTATTGCTTATGATTATACATATTATCTCATCAAAACCTGGAAATTATTCATCAGCCCATAATCACATGGCTGACTTGCACATCTGGAAAAATCATAGCCCAGGCCACAGGCAGATGATCCATTGCAGCTCATTCCAGGTACAATTGTATCATTGATGTTCCCAGTAGCATCTCGTACAACACAGGAGGCTGTGGAAACAACAGTACATTATTACTTTCCTTTCTTGTGACATTGGAAGAATGTTCTTGCCACACCTTGACTCTTAATCTGCACATGTTTTTTACACCTGCTACCTTAGACTCCTCCCAAAGAGCAACGTTTCATGTTGGGCAGAGATTACTTCCCTGTACTATGACTTAGTTTCTCATGGTGTCTGTAAGCAAATATTTGCTTCTGTGACTTTTAAAATAATCAGCCAATTGACTAATGAGGATTATCATATTTCTGATATTAGAGAACCAGACAGAGATCAACAATAAAGTAACTCAGAAGTATATTGTCTTCCTTTCACCACTTTTACAAGTGCCAGGATTCAAAGGTAACAGGTCAGTGAGGGTCTGAGGTCTAGCACACACTTTTATTTCGTTCAACAAGGGCACACAATTGCTTTAGCAACACAGATCCTCAGCTGTTCAAATTGTCATAGCCCTACTGATAGCAGTATGATGAGAAATTTTCAATGGAGAAATTACCTATATTCTTTCTCTGTTTATTAATATTTATGTTGTCTCTTTTTTTGCTTGCCACCAGAAATGAGAAGAAACATATGGAGTTAACTTGGAGTGCTGATCTCAACATCTTTACTAGCCAAAATCTAAGTTTATATGGTATCTTCAAATATGTTGTTGGGAGTCCCAAATATGTTGTTAAGAGTCCCAAAATAACCATTATCTATTTAGGAAACCAATATGCAAAGACAAAAAAAAAAACAGCAAGGAAGTATTGCTGAAAAATACACAGCTCTGAAGCTGAAATACAGCTATTGCTTGTGAGAACAGAGCGATGCATTAACAGCAATTTATAATAGAAAGTGAGGAATGACTCCTTCAGCTTTAACTGCAGGGGAAATTTAGATCCAAATAATGCCATGACCTGAGCTGTGGCTTGACTCCAGTATTATGCCTTTTGCATAAAGTACAAGAACCACAAAAGTCAAGAAGACTTGAGAGTCATCTCCCCAGAAAAGGGAGTACTCTGCAGAGCTTTCATGCAGTATTGAGGTGTTTGGTCATAAGCATGAGTGTCATTTACAACCCTCTTTCTTACAGTACTATTAAATACAAAAAGAAGAATCTTTTTCTTGGCCAGAGATTTATTGTGAGCTTGCAATGAGAGTTTAACTGCACAATCCTCCTACACAGTTTGTGGCTTCAATACAGGTCTCCTTTTCACTCGTGCCCATTTTGTTACCTCACATTCCAATACTGTAGAGCATGCAGTCATGTAATGCATCTTCTTTAAGACACGCAATTGATTTCTGTCTTTGATGTATAAGATACAAAATGTGGGTGTTATCCTGTTTCTCATGAGTGCTCAGTAAGACTAGTGAGAGCAAGCAGAAGCCATGTGAAATTTCAGTGTGAATGAGGAATTCAATCAGCAGATTGATCAGAAGTTCCTTTAATCTATACTATGCTCATGGATACTATAGGCCAGTGGTCTTTGTCACTGAATGTAATGCAAAGATAACCATACAAGCTAACTGAAGGCCCAGCTGCCAGACAGGGACTTCTGTTTCTGCTGATTGTTGCTTTTTTCTCATTGTTTTTACATACAGTCAAATCAAAACTACTGTCTCTACATAATAAATAAGCAGGATAAAAAACCAATGAGGTTAATCATTCATATGCATACCAATCTTTCACACTTTAACCATATAAAGACTTAAAGCAGAGGTTCAGTACTCACCTGCACATATTGCAACAGCAATGTAAGCAATCGTGGTGATCAGAATGGCCAGCATTGTTCCTTTGGGAATGGCACTTTGTGGGTCCTTAGAACAAAGCAGTGACATGAAAAACACTGTGAGTTTGTGTGCTGCAGTCTGATTGCATTTACATGCAGGGAGTCCTGCTGCAGTGTGCATGAAGATACTCTGAGAGGGTTGATTTTTAGCACTTTGCCCTGCACCACCATTTCTGGTTCCAGCATGTAGCCAGTGAAGCATTCCTGTGGTGCAGCTCTCCTGTCCTGGACATGGTGAAGGATATCCTGCAGGACCAGAGGTCACCTTTGTAGCACCAGGAGGGTCCTGATCTCTGCATTTCTGAGCGCTCCAAATTGTCTTTATGTTGCAATTTGCTTTATTTTAATGTTTAAGGATAAAATGAGTAAATAGTTACTGAACTAACCACCAGACTCCCATGGATGCCAAGATGGGACCACTTTTGGTTAACTGGTAAGATAGGTGCAGACAGTCACCCTGTACAGAATACAGTCAGTACTTCTGTGATTAGCAACTAGTAATTGTTAGTTGGGTCACACAACAGCTACTTTGTTTCACTGCTTTGACTTTTAATTTAGGTAATTGAGTAAGACTGGGTGATAATGCTTACAGACTAGCTCACAACAATATCACCTACAATCATGCAATTATAAGTAAGAGTCCAAAGATCTATATTATACATTTTAAAGGGATTTTTAATGCTAGAAAACCTTATAATTTAGGGTGTGTTTGTTTATGCTAGGAAGCATTCGTTATGAATTGTCTCCTTAAGTTGACTTAGCAAGGTTTTTTCACTCAAAGATGCACTGAATGCATTTTAAGTCACAGACTTTTCATAACTATGCTTGTTGCATGGTAAAAAAACAAACTACAAATTTGGAGTGTAGTGTGAAACGTGGATGGATGGCTTAACTGTGTTAATAATTAATATCATTTTTAAATGAGGTAAAGGTTTATTGAGCTGAAAAATAACTGTGAAGTCGCTTGAGCTGCATAAGACCCTTTGCCCCCTCAGATCACAGTAACTTTTTGCACTTCTGGTGTGCATGTCTTAGGTTATTGTTTTTGTGGAGTCTCAGGTGGTTATCTTAAACTCAGTAACATTAAATCTTAGTGTTAAAGCTTCTTCCAGCTTTACAACTTTCAAATTTTATCAATAATTAAACACATATTTACTATGCTGTTAGTACTTTAGGGGCTGCTCCAAACCCCACTGAAGTCACCAGGAAGATTAAATATTTCTGTAAATAGGCTTTGGTCTAGGCCACAGTCTGAATGTGTCTGGAGGTGTTTGCAACAAATTCTAAAGAAGGTTCAGGTGGTCAATTTTACAATTTTGAAACACTCCTTAGCTTGTCTTTTAGATTTCTGGAGAGGCTGGTTAATTTAATTAGACCTGTCTAATGCATCTAAACATGCTCAGTGGGGAATCTGCAGCCTGGAGGACTTGATTATAGAAATCCACTGATTAGCAGACTGAAACTGCAGAGATCCAACGAGAGAACTTCTTCCCTAGGTCTGCTCGGATTCTTTCAAATAGCTTATGAAAGAAGTGCTGCTGCTTTGGGAATCTGCCATGGTGAGAGAGCACCATATATGGCAAAAGAATTCCTTTTGTGTGATAAAAGGATGGAGATTGTGTGAGGCTGATTCAGTCTCACTGGGCAGAAGTACAATGATTTTTGGGGTTTTAATTAAAAAATTGAATCTCATTGACGCTATCAGTGGCTTAGTTTCTATATATTTCTCTCTGTGCTTGGCTTGAAAAGCAGTGCTCTGAAAACAAAGAGATGGAGCATGCAGCTCAGGGTGAGGAAGGAAAGGAGAACTGGCTGTCAGGGGTGGTAGGACCTGGTGAACTTTACCATGCCAATACAGAAATAACAGACCTTTGGTTGAATCCTTAAGGTATGCAAGGCAATGGGTCTATATGGTAAGGCCAAATAGCTTCATGTGACATGCTGGGGTTATCAAGCTGTGAGACACGTCGGTGCCTTCTGTTGTTTTTCTGGTTTTTTTGGGGTGTTGTGGTTGCTGGGTGTTTTTGCCATGGAAACTAGAGGGCACTCAAAACTAAATCCCTGTCTCTAATTCACCTGTATGTTTAGATACTGGAAATACCATCTCCTACAACTGCTGGACTGTAAGAGGAGAGTGGGGAACTGACAGAATGGCCACAGCAAGACAATTGGGCATCCTTGGACCTCCTTTCCCTTTCTCTTCAGGCTCCTTTCTTTTGTCACAGCTGCAAACTTGCAGCTTTTCCTTTGAGCAGCAATAGTGACATGGGATTGGAACATATTTGCTTTCATTAAATGCTCTGTTTGCTCTGCCCTTGCTATGCCCCTGAATAGAACAAACTGATCTCCACTGATTCTTATGAGTACAAACCTGAGCTTTTTGGGATGAAGGTTTAGGGGATTTTACAAAAGACAAGCTTCAAGAGATACCTTTGTAATTTATGTCATGTGCTGCTAATGGACCATTAATGATATATTATTACAGGTTACTGAAACATGCTTTTAAGTGATATAGCAACCCAAATCTAACTGCAGTAATGTCTGTAAATAGCCATAATGCATTATGAGAGAAAATGTGAACTGATGTTTTTAAGTAATAAAGCAGGTACTTAAAAGTGAGAGTTTTGCTTCCCAAAATAAGACATGATTTAAAAGTGAATACAGTGTTGATTCATGATTTATTTTCTTGTTCTTTTTTCAGCCTACAGCTAGTATTATGATGTTAATGAAATACGTACTTTCAGATCTCCTGAGATATTGGCTCCTGCAAGAATGCCAGTGGCAGCTGGGAAAAAAATGGCAAACACCGAGAAAAATCCTTCTCCACTCCTGAAGTCTGGTCCAAAGTTTTCGGCAAATATTGATGCTGCAAACATAGGTGAAAATTAATTATACCACTAGGATTTGACTCCAAAGTTACTTAATGATGGAGGTGAATAAGCCAGTCTTTTACATCTGGACGACTGGGTTTGAATCTGTCTCATATCATAAGCAAAGTGAATTTGATTTCCTTAGTCTGGTCCCCAGTAGGATGTACTTGTCTACATCTCAGAACTGCAGATCCATACTGAAGTGACAGAAGTGTCACTGCAGCACTTGCACTTAGCTCTATATTAAAGTTTGTCTGTGCTCTACTGATGTATAAATGACTCAAGCTGCAGCTTACTGTGCTGTCAACTTCAGCAGCAGAGAGACAGACTCAAAGCTAAAATAAATTCCCTTGGTTTGCAAGCTTATTTAAACCTGGGCAGAAGATTCTGGTCTTGTGACCTTTTTCAGTGGAATCCTGAACTCACTATGAAGCCAAAAGAATGCAAACATAATTTTATGATAGATAGCAAGGTTGTTTACCTTGATAATTAAAAAAGCCTCTTGCCTTCTTTTCAGTGTTGGTAGGGATGACTGTCCCAATGAAGAAGTTTGCAATGGCCACAAGGAGAACAATTAGAAGAATAACTTGAGCCTGTAAATGGAAACAAAAAGATTTTTCTGATGGTTTGAATTTGTGTGGCTGTGAAGAAGGCTATATGGTAAGTTATCTGTATGTGTTCCCTATGTCAGGTTATTAATTTCTGCAGTTTTCAAAAATACCAGGAATCAAGATAACTGAATCAGCTAATGACACCAGCAGATATATTTTACTAAGGGGTTAATGAAATATATAGTTATAATTTAATTTTATGTTAGTTTCTTTACAAGAAAAAGCAAAATGAAACAGCTAATGCATTAATATCAAGTATAAGACATTTTTATATTGCTATAAAATTTGTTTAGTTGCAGTGGGTTGTCACTTTAATGGTTATAATATCAAATTGTTTTCCCATCCCTTTTACAAGTAGTTCTAGTCTCCTTCACAGCAGAATGTAAAAATAAGGGTACTGTTGAACCTGATTTCTGGACCTGATTTCAATAGCTGTGTTCCACTCTCTAAAGTATTTTCATTTGAATTTGCATTTTGACCTTTTTTTACAGGTGAAGGAATAGCAGAAATCATTAGAGATTAAGGAATGGGTAGCAAATAGAGCTCTCGTGCTGAGTAGGGCTTGAGAGAGTAGTGATAAAGCCATATATTGTTTTTACTACTGTTTATTCTGTCAAGCTGCATCAAAAATAAGGGCAAAAGGGGCACTTACCCAAGGCTCTAAATGATGCCATGAATTATAAAAATCAATATAACCAAGCTGTCTGCAGAGCACAAACTTCCTTTTTGCTCTTAAATGTATGTTCAAGGAAGAGC
>NW_008651444.1:38023-53140 GCF_000695815.1 Acanthisitta chloris
TTAAACTGCTACTGCTTTTAGAAAGATTAAGCATAAACTGAAACCAAGTGCTTTTGAAAATTGCACCTGTTATATAGCATTCCTCACACACAAATCTGTACAGTAGGCTAATATACTGCTTCCTTGTATGTTTTATTAAAGGTTTACCTTTGCTTCCCATTCCATGCCAGCAACAGAGATGCCAAGAAGACACACAACAGTTATGGTACCTATGATTCTGATGTCATTGGACTCATCCACCATCAGTGTATCACTCTCCTGAAAGCAGTAAGAAATGTTATTAGAACCAGTCTTTCTCTGCCCACCTGGTGGGATCGAGTAACAAGGTGAAATAGAAAGCAGTGAACTGTCAAAGTTTCAGAGATTTGTGAGACCAAATGTTTGTATTTCATATTCCAGCTGGCTTGTTGTAGTTGGGGTTATTTGGCTGTATAATTAGATGTCTGTTCCTCTTCTGATTTTGAGATTCTTGTTGAGAAAGGTATGAAATATATTCATAAGATAGATATAATGGAGAAGCACTCCATTATTGCTGGACAGATCAGCTTCTTCCCTGCTAAAGATGCCACTCAAGTCTTGGCTGCATAGATCCACCAGTTAAACAAATATATTATGTAAAGCAAACACTGCCCACACAAAAAACCCCAACACACAACCACACAAAACACAAAAAAATAAACCAATTTGATCGTATACATAAAACATCTACATTTACCTTAAGAAGTTCTACAACTGTTTCAGCAAATCCAACTACATACATAGCAACTGCCACTGCGTTTGCAAAAGCAAAGATAAGTCCTATAGATCCACCAAACTCTGGGCCCAGACTTCTTGAGATAAGATAGTATGCTCCACCTGCAGACAGAAATATTGTTATTTCAGCACAGTAAAATTCTCAGGTTTTGCTCAGTTTTCCCCCACATAATTAGTTCTTCAGAAATTTGTACTTGTAGCCTCACAAATATAATCAATCTTTGCCCTGTATTAATAGAGGAGGAATGTGTTTTGTCCTGGTTCTGCCTTCAGACTTTTCAGCACGCCTTTCTATTGCAGAAATCTTTTCAGTGCATGTTACCATGCAAATCTGGACCTTGTAATAATATTTCATGATACATGATACAGTGACACAGAGCAGAGTGAACCTCACTTCCAGACAGGTTCTAACTTACGTGGATCTATCCCAGTGTTGGCATGAAAGATCCTATTCTGTGGTACATTGGTATAGCTCCTGCTCAGTATTGCAGTGATTCTTTAAGCTTCTTTGCATATCACCATAAGTGGAGCATATTACTTTGTCAGTTAATTATTTCATCTCATCTTACTGTCACTTTATTGTCAGGAAGTATTTAAGTTTATATACACTTTAATTTGTTGTTGATCCACTGAGAGAAATCACTCCAAATATATTTATTTATTATTTCTTTGCTTATAACACAGTTATCTCAAGCCCATTTATTTTGCTGATTCAAATCTGCAGATTTTTGTATTTTTCATGAGATCATATTCACTTACCTCCTCTTACTACTCCATTAGTGCAAATGGCAGACATGGAGATACCTGTCAATGTTGTTACTACTACACTCAGAGCAATAACTATGATTCCAAGACCTGAAAGATCCGAAAAAGAAAGTATATTCAAGTGTATTCCAGTACCTGTTCTGCTTAAATGACGTAGCAAGAACTTGCCATTTTCCACAGAGGTTAGACCAGACCAGTTATAACTTTAAGGCTCTGAAATGCACTAAAACTTTGTTTTATAAAATACCTGACAAGGAACTTTTACAGCAAAATTATTTACTCGTCTTCCAAGGAGTGGCTGAAATATAAGGAGTGTTATAAAGAAGGTATTAAACTGAAGATATCCACTGATCTGCATCAGTCTTTAAAACGAGAGGAAGAGATGTCTCACGCTCAGTTCGTTGAAGGATGTCCAACCTGGAATGCTCTGAATAGGAAAGGCCAGCTGAAAGGTAACAGAACTCCATGAAAAGCCAGAAATCATCCCTTGCTCAGCAGTAGGCAGGAACATCTGAAATGTACTTCTCAGACTGAACTGAAATCCGTGGCTTATTGAAAGTGACAACTCCAACATGGCTTAAATTGTGATGAAAGGTGGCTAGAATTGTTACCTTCCAGTTCCTTTAGATGTACCATTTGGTTTATCGTCCCTCTGGTTTGTCTCGTACGAAAATAATACATAAATACCTTTTAGGGCTTGAAAGCATTAGTAACCCTAAGATTTTTACCTCCACGGACAAACCCATTAGTTGCTATTGCAGAAGTTGACAACCCAGTAATTGAAGTTACCATCGTGGCCAGAAGAATTATGATTACTCCAAGACCTGTCAGTAATAAGAAGATAAAATATTTTATTTGTGCTCCATGTTTCCTACAAATCATTCTCTCTTTAAATTGAATTTTCAGGCCAGATTCAGGGCAATAAACTGAAAAGATGGTTTGTTGACCACTTGCAGTTTGCAGAACATTTCCATGGAGTCCATGTCATGGTAGTAAATTATTCCCATCAATCTTCAAGTAGTGATTCTTTCTGATAGGAGTACCCTAGCCAGAAATTCTCTTGATTTTCAAGGATGGTGGAGATGAGCAAACAAGTGTCCCTTGGCATGGATGCTTAGATCTGCCTTTAAGATACATCCTGGCTGTTTAAATTAAGAGATCAACATACTAACCAGAGCTCTTGTAAGAATGCTGCTGTCTTTCATCAGTTAACTAAATATTGAATCAGAGGAAGACTGACTGTATAGTTTCACAGTGCACCAGGTCAGAGAGTCAGGCAGGCAGAGAAACAAGACCTGAGTGCAATCCTTCTGTATCCTGACTTGCTAAGCTATCAAGTGCTGCACTTCCCCACTCTTTGCTCATCTCCCTCTTTCAAAAAAAAGTAGTTCTAACACAAGACAAACATTTGACAATGAAAATACTGCTTTTTAGATGCTTTTACTTTAACAGGTGAGTTGTAATGTCTAATCTTAGAGAACTTAGAATTCTTTATATTTTAGGCTGATATCTCAAACTTGTGTAGTTAAACAGAAATTCAGTGAAGATCAGTAAGAGGTGGTTAGGTGAACTGGGTTTCAGTTTGAGTAAGACTCAAAGAAATCTGAGAATGTTTGCAGTCTTTGGCTCTATGGTTGGGTTTCTGTTAACTTTGTGAAACTGTGCTGGACACTGGAAACTATATGAGTAGGATGTGCTTTGTATGATTTAGAATCAAAGAAGCTTTAGTTTCAAGTGGCTTCTGAGGGTATGTAGCTCAGCCTGCCAGGCATAGCAGAACTATTGCCAGCACAAGATTAAATCAGTGATGACTTTGGCTAGCTGGCTCTTGAAAACCTCCATGGATCAAGATCCCACAGCCTCTTTGGATTACATGCCTCAGGACTAGACTACCTGTCCAATAAAAATGTTTTTGTTTGTATACAAACTTGATCTCCCAAGGTACAGTTGCAGCCATTGCTTCTGTTATGTTTTCTGGCACTACCAGAAGGAGTTTGGCTCTATAGTTCAAAAACACTTTCTAGTTTCAAGTCAGATGAAGAGATAACATGACATTTTTCTCTCAACTTTATTACTTCTATTCCCATTTCTAGCTATGAGAGGAGAGGAAAAAAACCCAGGGGAATAACAAAGAAAAGAAAGAATTACAGTTTGGTGCCAAATCTGGAATCAGTTCTTAATTTTCTCTGAACTTACTAATGCTGATGTCTGGTTTCCATAAGGTACCTTCAGTGTAGAACTGCAGAATATACCTTGGTTATAGTAATATTTATTGACCAGGGCTCATCCAAATTGAAATTTGGATCCTACCACTGACATCAAGGTAGAAGTACTACAAACTTATTGATTTATCTGCTGTATTTATACCTTCTGGCCTCCAGATCAGATTCCTGACTTCAGTTCATGCTGGATGGTTACAGACATCCAGTCCCTGAATGAATGTTCTTTGCTGCTGAAATTATAGCCATGTTATCACAATCCTTTAGGACAGAGCAATGGAATGTCTGAGACATAAATGATATATGACATGGTGTAGGATATTTAAAGTGATTGGAACCTCTAATAAATCATGTTTATCCTATTTATTTTTGAACTCTTACTATAACTAGTCATGCACCTGTTTTGTATGCAGGTCTGTATAAATCCAAATGGTCATTCCTTTTGGTCAGCTGCCATTACACAGAAGAATATTGTTAAAGCTTGCAAATTTTGTGGCTGGGAAGTGCCTGTTAACTCTTAAATTGAATAAGTTAGAAACATTATTCTTAAAGTAGTTTTAAAACAATTTGGTGAGTACATGTACATCCCAAGGAGTATTTTTCAAGGATATTCTATTGAATTTCACAATTTATGGTATTAACATGTGTATGATATATAGGGTTAGATATTTTTTAATTCAGTGGGAAGGGTTTATGTTAATTTTAAAAAAAATATTTTAGGATTTAAGCAGAAAAGTGCATAAAATAAAGTGTCTCAACCATCATTGTAGTATAACAGAATGTACCATCATTGTAGTATAACAGAATATACCATAATTGTACTATTTGGGACCAGATTTTCAGGTAAGATAAACTTGCTTTTTTTCCCTGCCTTTGGCTAACCATTTCATATATAGGTACAACTACAGACTTCAGAGAGTCCCCACACATGACATGGAAATACCAGACTAGTTTTGGACCTGAAATCTTGTCAGGACCATACTGCCCCTTTTTTCCCCAGCTGATAATAAACAGAGAACCTTGTTGGAATGTTATTTTTTTCCTCTGTAAGAGCTTTTGTCCAAGACAGCCTATCAGGATATGGAAATAATTGGGTTTTCTCTCCTTGGCCCTTTAATGATGGGGATATAAATGGTGCCCAGATGGTGGTTTAACTGTCTCATTTAATTTCCATGTTTGTAGCAGTACCCAGTGAAATCCCTGAGCCTTGGTGATGATGAGCTTCCATCACTGTTCTCCTTAAGCAGCTTGGCTAGGGACTTAGAGCTCACTGCTTAGAAGACATTCAGGAAATGCACTGAGAAATTATTCACATGGAATTTGACGTCTTATTTTAAGAAATAAAACTAACCTCTTTGCATAACACATGCAATTTTAAAAACCAACAGCAGAACAATAAACCATAAGAAAGGAGAGTCTGCTTCTCAATGAGTTAAAATGGTAAAATTAAAAGTGAAAGCAGAAAGGTTGTAAGAGATGTTGGTGCAAATTAATGTTAAAATCTGATTAAAGTTTAGATTGAAAACCAGGCATATGGCTCCTGAGTAAGTTGTTCCAAAATGAATTACTCTTGCCTGTGGCTATTCTCACACCTCAAAACAAAGTAATACTTCTTGATGATCTCAATAAGTTACTAAACTGCCCTTAAAAACTAATTTTGCATGAAACCCCAGAGCAAAGTCTTGGCAATATTAAGATGCAGAATTTTCATGGCAAGGCATATAGTTATGAGTGCCCTGGGCTGTACGTGCTCATTTGCTATGCATCATAAAACCCAAGAGCACCCTTTTGTCAGGCACAGTGCTAGAGCCATGCATGGAGCACTGCAGAAGCACTAAACGTCTTCCGCTTAGTTCTGGATCTTTTATTGTTGGGCTTTTATTTTTTTTCCTATTTGTGTCTCTGTGAGTTTGTGGTTGGATTTTTTTTCTTAATAAGTGTTTCATTTGTTACTCTGTTTCAAAATTTCAGTCTTGCTCAAGGTAAAGTTCTGTGAAGTTACTGCAGTTTATTGGAAATGAGACTTCAGCCGTGCAAAATTTTGGAGATGTTTCGATTCAGTGTTTCATTTCACTTCCATTAACAAGGAAGTGAATGATATTTATATTCGATCTGATTTTAGCACTGAGTTTTATCCAAGCCCAGCAGAATTGACACCCCTTAATATTACTGAATGTTTCCATTGTCTGAACATCCAAACTGGAATACTTGCCATGCTGCCTTTTTTTGCTGTTTTTTATAACATCTGGGTGCTAGTCACAGATTAGGGCCCCATTACTCTGGATTGTATGATCATGGATCACAGGGTGACTCTACCAACAGTTCATGTTTCTGCACTTCCCCAGAGTAGTAGCTCTGAAGTGGTATCACAGAACCACTGATACATTGCACCTTACTGAGCTGCTCTTGTAGTGCTGGAGACTCTTGCAGTGTTGTAAGCACTTTCCTCTCTCATTGGTTTCATTGAACACTCAGCAGCATACTGGTTGGAAGCCTTGGGGCCCAGTCTCCCAGGGACTGGCACTGGGAATTTGGATTAATTAAATTGCACGATGAAGAAGCAAAGGAACAGACACAATGAGGTGTACCTGGTTAATGAAAGCTGTAGCAGAGTTTTTAAAACTTAGTATTTCATAGTATACTAGTATCTAGTGCTGTTCTGTAGTTAAAAATAACAAAATCCTGAGGAGATGAGACCTCCTTCCAGTTCTGTTTTCATCTTTGCAGAGAAGTGTGAAGAAGTGTTGTTTTTAATATGTAGATGACAAGGTTTGGGTTTCACAGATAAGCAAAGTGTGAACTCTTAAAGGTTAACTCTGCACACACATATTAGAAATTGGCCCAAGTCATAAAGTTTACATCTGTTACAGGATCTAAATACAAATTTCACTAAAGCTTAGAAATATTCAAATGTGATGATCATATGCATAGTTAACAGATCTATGCCTCTAAGCAGTAATTTGGCTGTGAGTCTGTAAAATTCCAATAGTTTGGAGGATTAATGTCTTTTACCCTGGCAAGCATTTGAAAACATTATTTAGTTCAACATGCAAATGCACAGCTCAGATTATATATTAATCATGATCATGTATAGTTTATCCTCTTTATCCCTTTCACTGTTGAAAATGATATTAAATGAGATACATACCAATTCCTGCTTGACCTACAATCCAGGAAAGTCGAATAAAAAGCATCACACCCCAAATATTAAGCATACATCTTACCTAGGTTTTAAAGAAAAAGTACTGCATTAGTGCAATGTTTTTTGAAAGTAGTGTTAACAACCAGCAGGGTGACAGTGCATTTCAGGCTTTTTAAACACACCCCAAACATCCCTGAGGTCCACCTCCCTCTCTTAATGCTTAGAAGACTTTAGTGTTACAGAACATGTTTTAAAACATGTTTTAATTTCTTTAGAAATGCAGGTAAGTGTCTCACCAGCACACCCTTCACCCATCCGAACTTGACAAATCCTGTTTTGCTTTCTTCTTCCTTGCTGACTGCTGTCTCATCTCCAGCTGTGCTCTCTCCATTAGCCACTCTCTCGACTGAGCCGGTGCTCACGGCTATGTTCTGGAGGATCACACAGAAAACAAATACAGTTTTGTGCCAAGCAGAGCACCTGGCTGCATAAGAGAGACATGGAAGAAAGGAATTCCAAAGAAAATCGGGTTTTACTGTCTCTGGAGTAGAGAGCAATATTCTGCTCACACCAGGCATCAGCAGGTGGGCTTACTAACAGTGAGAAAAGACAAAAGAATCACTTAAGCAGAGTGAATACGTTATTATCTGATACTGAAGTGTTTTTATTGTAAAATATTCCTCATATATGTTGTGTTGATATGTTAGTAGAGCATCTAACTTAATGAGGGTCTCGTGGTTGGCCTCTACATGCTGCTGCAACAATTTATGAATAATGCTCAGTGTAGAAACAGGGATAATTGCTCACTGGTGAAAAGAGACCTCGCTGAGTGCAGCGTGGTAAGGTTATGTGATGAACTCCCATGTTTCCTGTTGGATAAAGTACATAGCCTCAGCAGCAGATGGGTAACATATTTGGGAAACATTTAGAGAAATGCCAGTGAAATGTAGTGAATGAATAATCCTTTCTGTGGTTTAGCCACCTCTGGTGTAACCATAGTGGATAGGATTAGGAATTGACATATTTGTGGTGTAACCAGAACTTTAGGTTGTTCACATCCAGTTACAGACATAAATCTGTACTTTACCTCTTCACCTCCTCTGCCACAGAATCTTTGAGGCAATTTAGCACCATGATATGTTTCTTGTGGCTTGAGTAGGAATTAGTCATGGTGCTGAGGTTTATACTCATTGTCACTGCTGCTTTGCTTCTTTTAATTTTAGTATTTTTATTCAGAGTTCTCAGTGGTTCTGTGAAGAGTTGGCATTAGCGTAGCTATTGCCAAATACTTTCTGGGTCCTCTGCAAAGGTCTTCAGAAAGGACCATGTACCTTCCCATAGTCTGGCAGAACCAGGAGTGGGTACCACATTTGGAGAGCAATCAACTTTTAGGGTCTGGAGGGTGAAGATATTTCCAGATTAACTAAGCAGGTCAAGGAGGAAAACCATCTGTGATTCTGTGAAACATATGAGATTTTTCATCTTAGTTAACTTCAAGACTGTTTCTATATTTTGTCCATGATCTTAAAACACACAAAATACCCAACACACAAACCCAAAACAGACATAAAGACCAAGTGTATATGCCTCTTAGGCTGATGTTTGGATAGTTTGGATGCCACAAAGATGCAAGATTGTAGAATGCCTTTGACACAGTAAATGCAGGATTGTGCTCACAAATGAGAAATAAGTGACTGGATAATACATTTTGACATGGACTAAACTGGGTGCCTATAGCCCTGTTGGCCCTAAGTGAAAGGGGAATACAAGAGCTGTTGGAAAGCTGTGACTTTGAGCCCCTGAGTTACTTGGATAATTCTGACAATTCTTACCCTGAAATAATAATGGCTGTGTTTGCTGAAAATACATTAAATGATTAAAGTCAGTTAAGGAAGATCAGCAGAATAATATGAGGGTTTTTAGCTACAGTGGTTAGAATTTCAAAGACAAAAAATTAAAAGGGTTTGGTCTTTGTACTTGAAACAAGTTGTTTCCTATGTACTTTGAATTAATTTGTGCTCTCTATGCCATTATCATAAATTATGGCCTTAAACCTTCCATAAATGCATTTTAAATTGGTGTGCTTTAGTGAATGATTGGTTATTTACCAAGCAACTCTACCTGTGCTACTCATGCATAAAGGATGTGGAATAAAAGTGACAGAACATTTTGAAAAGCTACTAAAATAAAAAGTTAACTGCTTTAAAAAAATAATAAAAAAGAACCAACGAAAACATTTTCCTTTCCTTGTTTCAGAATGGTTTATTTTTCATCTCTCCTGGGGCTAAAGATGATGAGCTCATCACGTCTCCAGAACAAGTGTGGAGAATAGCCAAGAGGAAGAGAGGTTAGATTATTTCTTATGTAGGGTAAATATTAAACCCAAGTAATTATCACCAGCCATCAGCTGTGAAATAGCACTTAGACTAGTTTTTAGGGCTTTAATTGGTGATTTCTGGCTTAATGTGTGCAAAACCTGACACATCTTGCTAAAAGATGACACACATTTGACTCCAGCAGTGTGGAAACCAGATATCTGAAGTTCCTTTCAGCCTGCCTTACATTCTGACATTTGAAAAATTACATATTAAAACAATGTATTAAATATTAATATTTGTCTTCTGATGTTAAGCCCAGCATCAAAGCACAATGGGAATGCTTATGTGATGTTTAGCAATCTGAAGTCAAACATGTGCCACTTCTTATCAGAATCTGGCCATGGGCTGTGACAGAACAGTTGTCTTTAACAATTTGAGTTTCAGACTGGGGGTAAGGAGGGTGGGATTGCCTCGGGGGACAGTGTGATAAACCCAGATTTTAGTGTTAAAGTAAAAAGGAAGAAAGCATCTTTTTCAGAACTGCACCTTGGGCTATTAGTCTAACCCCAATACGTGCTCAGTGTGGCCTTTGCCTCCTGGTAGGAGCTCTGCCTTTTCATACCATCTTCATTCCCTTCCCTACTAATCTACTCTTTGGTGACCTTGTGTTTGTTTATTCTTCAGCATAAGCTCTGTAGACCAAAGTGATTTGTCCAAGGTCACAGAGTGAGGCCATGGGACAGGCAGGAATAGACTCCAGCCATGCTAATGGAGCGTTGTTTGTTCCAGTGCTGTGGTTAGTAGCTCCCAGACCAGGGCCACAACTCACATAAGGGCACAGCAGTTTGCCAGCGTAACAAAAATCCCATTACCTCTAACATTCACCTTCCTATTCTGAAAGGCATAAGATTATCCTTCTGTAAACTGGATACTGGAAAAAGTTTGGAAACAGCCAGGCTAGATGATGCTTTCATCTCTTCCTTAACAGTCCCAACCCATGAAGCAATTTTCTTTTGTTTTCTTCTGGGATGGAATCTGCCTACTTTCTTCTCTTCTCTAAGTGCAAGCCTTAAAAAAAGCTCTCAACAAATTTATCTGATTCTGTTTAAAATCTGCAAACCATTGAGAGATGCAACAGAAAATGGTCAAAACTGAAAATCCCTTAACATGCTGATGTTCAGTACATGTTTGTTCAGCATTGTGTTCAAACCAAAACACTATTTTTCCTCCTCTCTGGCCACTGCTGAAGTAAATTATTTCTATAAGAGGAAGTTTCTTCTGGGCATGGATATGTGTTTAGTCCCTTGAGTAGCAGTTTGTACATCTGCAAATGAGTAGGGACACCAAATTCATGTTTTCCCCTTTTCATATCTGCTTTGCATTCATCTTTGGAAATGCCTCTCCTTTCCATGTAAGCCATTTTACAGAGGTCTGAGGAGACCTTAATTTAAGTAAGTCAGGCCAAAACTAGGAAACTGTCCTAAAAAGATCCTAAATAATCAGGACCTAATTTGCTAATGGCTGGAGTTTTTTTGCTTGATTTCATTACTTTATATTAACCCTCCTTAGGACAGGTGAATCTCCAGAGAACTGAAGTTTGAACAAGACCTGGACCAGCATCCAAAAATCAGATGCATATCCAGATGAGAACTATTGTGGCTTAAGAGGGAAGAGTCTAGTTTTACCAAAGTCAGTAGAGTATCATATTATTCCACTGTTTTGCAGTAGGTTTTTTAATAGTTTAACTGTTTCAAGATGCTTAATCTATTTGTTCTTGACTGAAATTTCTAATTACAGCTTTCCATGCTATTTATTTTGCATGAAGATGATTCTTCCACATGGGGAAATCAAGTCTTAAAATATCTAGATGAGTGAATAGACAGCAAAATTCACCTATCTGAGACAATAATACAGAACTTAGTGAAAATCTGCTATTTGAGACTTAATATTACCAACTTCTCAAATTCTTTCCAGTGGAAGTTTTGAATGTGCAAACCCCAGAGGATTATACCTGAGAAATTCTTCTGGCAAGTAGCTATAGAGGGTGACAAAAGTGAGGATTATCATCATAAAGAGCACATTTTGGTATTTCATTATTCATTTACTGTGGTATGTATGTGGAAAAAATAATTAAGCAAATGGGAGAGTCTGCTAAGGGGAAGCTTTTTTCCCATAAAATCCATTGGTCACATATATCAATAGTAAACTCCTACACTGTTTTAACCAAAAGTAGGTCCACTCAGAAGGGAAGAGGAGAAACAGCTCTAGAACATCATTCAGAGGCAGGTTAGCCACTTGTATTCTGTTTGATAGTCCTTTCAAAAAATTTATTTTACATGAATATAGCCCCATCTATTACATGAGCAAAGTCTACACAGCTCTTCTATTGATAGATTAGGAAGAATTTAGCCAAACTATTCCTCCATCAATGCTTTGTATGTAGTCATTCGAGGGGCTCTTCAGATTCATTCTGAATTCACTGGTAAAATAAGCCTGAAGGCCTAAATTCATCTGGTGAATCAGCACCTGAAAACTGTTGACTGCTGTCCCTCTTCCAAGCAAACACCTTCAGCCTCAACACCCTTGTCCTGGATTTTTTCTTGCTGTCTGAATGGTTTGTTACAGCAGTAAGCAGGTAGTGCTTTGGATTTCTGATGAGTTGAAATTGCATTTGTTGCCCATTCTCTGTTTTATAATACTTACATTTATTAATGAGTATAACAGAGGAATCTGTGAATGGTACTTATTCATCAATGTTAAATTCAAGTTTAGAGTGAGTGTGAATTGTGTAGCTTGGTTAAATTATGAATTGACATTCATCATCTGCCATCCTAACTCTTGTGATTGGGTAGGTCCATACTTTTACACAAGACTGAACTATTTTTTTCTGTTAATCAAGTACATTACAATCACCTTTTAATACAAACCTTTGCTCTGAACGGGGTACAGAGCAGCAAACAGACTGCAGCTACCAAAGGAAATATGGTAAGTAATTACTTACTTTTTCTCTTGGGCAAGGTCCATGAATTTAAGGACTTTCTTATATTAATAAACAGAATTAACAGTCTGGAAAGGGAATAAAGAAAAATTGTATCTTTCCTTTTCACTTACCTTTGCCAGTTGTTCATGAATTTCTAATAAGCTTGGTCTGTTGAGCTTATTCCCACTGACGCTGCCAGTGTTTCTATAATAATCAATTTTGGGAACTGGGTCCATTGTGTTATGGCCAAAAGTTTGTAGATAATACATTTTTGTGTGAGTATCATAGGGATGTAAACTAGCTTCTGTTTTCTCCCCATTTTGAAGGAAATTGTCATATAATTCTCTTTTTCCTGGTCTGTAACTGATTCTCAGTCTGTTATGTGCTTCATCAGTAAAAGATGTTTCTTCATAATGTGGTGGGTCAGAGCCCACATCCTCTTGGGTTGTTTCATTGTTGTCATGGTCTTCATTAATTATGTTAACTTGAAACCGATTTGCATTTGGATCCAGGAATACGTTTGATGAATTGTTCATTGACATCTTCAGGGATGCTATAGACTTAAGTCACTGATGCGTTTGCTCTTCTGTGGCTGCAGTTAGTTGCAGCTACAGTAAAAGGTTTAGAGCTGTTTCATATGAAATCTTTGCTCCTTGAGTAATGAATTTCTGCAAATTTTTTCTTGAATCACTAAGTAGTCTTGCTAATGCTGTCTGCTGCTTTTCTGCTAGAAAAGATATAAATAAAACATTTCTATTATCTTGCATGGTTAGATAAATTTTCCACCACAAGCTGTCCCCTGCCTTGCCAAATATCCATGAGACTGTCATCCTATTACTTGTTGAGTAAAATAATAGTTGAGTCAAAGACTGAGTTAGTGGAGATGTTTCCAACTGTGCCAGATGGACTTGACCCCTTAAACCGAAGCATTGGTAGTTTGGTACAGGCTCCAAAGGAGGTAAAGGCCTGAGATGTAAATGGGCCAGGAACTCCTCTAGTTTCAATCTGTTTTATGAGAACCCACGAAGTAGCACAATGCCACAGTGAGCATCCATGTATATGAGCTTGGAACACCATCACGCAATTAAGGCATGAATAGCAGGTGTCTGTTCCAAAACTCTTTTATCAAGGAATAAAGAAGGTTGTAGATACAAGGAGCCTCATGTATACCTTTTCCATCAAGTATAATTTGACTATGAACCAAGCACTTTGTTCCATAAATATAACAGCCCCAGCGAGCCTTCTTTCAGCTCACCTGGCCGAGCTGCCTGGCTGCATGGCAGGGATCTCCCCTTGAGCTGGGATGATTCTCAAGGTTGCTTCTCAAGGCAGAGATCTTTTTCCAGCAGCAGAGCTTTGGTAAACAACTGATATCATGGATGACCTTGTAGCACAGTAACACTGATTTTCTCTTGCTAACTTTGATCTGTGCCTTGGTAGTTTTGAATCATTGTTCAAATGACTGTGCTGTACAGTAAGAGACTGACCTTTGCCATCAGAATTTATTATGTCACACTTGTACAGCATCATATTAAAACCACTTCTGCTAATACCTTTGATGGTGATACTTTAGTGATCTAAATCACCTACTCCTGACAAATTGGCATAGTCAGCAGGATCCTAAATCAGGATTTGTCTATATAAAATGGGCTTTGGATCAGATTCTAAGTACCTAAAATTGATTTTCAAATATAGTATTTCTTTTAATAATGCAATGTTTAATTAAAGCCAGTGAAAGTCTAGGCAGTACAAGGGATGTGATGCAAGATTTCATGAAGTCCATTTACTGTTTATGTTCCATTTCAGTGTTATAATACTGTGTATATTTCTCTTATAGTCTAGAATTAAATTTGCCTTAAAAGCTTGAATGAAATGAATTTTTTAAAATTAACTACAGGAGTTAGGCTGTAAGTTTTCAGTAGTTCCAGGATGACAAGAGCTTATGAGCAAGCAATTAAGACATAGCAAATTGTTCATTTTTTAATATAAATAAAATTACTGTAATATGAAGGAATAAACAGACAACTGGAACAGATCCAAAAATAGCATTGTGTTTCCTAAATTATCATGGAGAAAATAAATTACTATGGTCATGGTAATTATTGAGTAATACCATCAATAATGCTAGGCATTGAAAGGTTCATAGAATCTTACACTCAATTTTACATTTGTGCACTCAAAACACCCTTTAAGATGATTTGAAAGAAATTGTAGTGAGTCACAGAAATGCACAGGTTGGAAGGGATCTTGGAAGCTTGTCTGGTCCAACCTTCCACTCAAAGCAGAGGGAACACTGAATGTAAATCAGGTTACTTAGAATGTTTACTGGTCAGGTCTTGACATTCTCCAAGAAGAGATTCAACAACCTGCTTTGTCAAGACTATTCTAATGCCTAATTGTCCTCAAAGTGGTTTTTTTTCTGTATATCCCCTTGGAACGTTCCATGTGTCACTATATGATCGTCACCTTTCACTCTCCTCTGTGCATGGTTCTGCCTCATCAGTAACCTCCTCCTAAGTATCAGGGGGACTGTGGATGTTCCCCTAATGCTTTTAGTCTGGTTAAACAAGTCCTGTTTCCTTATACAGTGAGTGCTCCTACCCCTGAGCACCTTGGTGGTTCTCCATCAGACACACACAAGTTTATCTTTCTTATAAGGACGAGTGGGAGAGGACAGGTAGAAAGACTTAGAAATTGGGTTCCAGGTATGGAAGCTGATGAGTGATCACTTTGCTTCATCTCCTGGCTATGTTAACACAGCCCAGGACACTGTTCACCTGCATTGTTCCTAGGGCACGGGGCTGACTCCTCTGTAGCCTGGTGCTCACCCAGTCCCTGCCAGGAGAGTTGCTCCCTGCCAACAAGGCCCCAGCCTGTATGGTGCAGGGGTTAAGTCTGTCCAAGGTGCAGGATTTGCATTTGTCCTTGTTGAATGTCATG
>NW_008651444.1:53150-62524 GCF_000695815.1 Acanthisitta chloris
CCCGTTCCTCTGTCTATGTCCCTCTGAGTGGCAGCCCAGAGAGGTGAACATGTAGCTGGACAATCTGCTTCCCACCTCCACTTTCCCACATGGACCCCCTCAAAGCAAACAAACAAGCAAACAAAAACCCCAAGGGCAGAAGGAATACTTATATTTAAGGCCTTTAGTGGGGTAAGTACTTTTGCAGCCTAGATGGTCCTGAAATGAGCTGTTGAAATTCCCTCTGAGTGGCAGCCCAGAGAGGTGAACATGTAGCTGGACAATCTGCTTCCCACCTCCACTTTCCCACATGGACCCCCTCAAAGCAAACAAACAAGCAAACAAAAACCCCAAGGGCAGAAGGAATACTTATATTTAAGGCCTTTAGTGGGGTAAGTACTTTTGCAGCCTAGATGGTCCTGAAATGAGCTGTTGAAATGATGGCAATCTATATGTCTTGAAACATTTCTAAGGAGATAAGGGAGTGTGGTTGTATGTATAGACCTGTATAATTCAGTAGGAGTCCAGGTAAACCTGGGACTAAACCAGAGCATGCTTAGACATTGAAACTCTGCAAGTGTTTGTAAAAGCAGAAAGTTTTAGAAACAAAATGTATCTTATAAAGGAATATATGACCTGAAAGTCTGGGTAAATAAGCCCATTACAGGCATTATTTTAAAGTTTTATGCTTTCACAAGAGGTTGAGCTAGATGACCTCCTGGGATTTTTTTCAATTTAAATTTATCAATGATTTTGTGAAATGCATTTGGCTCTTTGGCACTGAGAGATAAAATGCTGCATCAATATTTATAGCTCAGCAATGTAAATTTTCTCTAAAATCACATATCAAAATTATAACTTGAATAGCTGGTAATCAGATGTCCTCTATCTTCAGTATGAGATACAGCTAAAGCATATTTTCTCACTTCTTCCATCAGCTATAGATAATATTCCCCTGTCACCTCTCTGCTATGATACTACTTTGTAACCTCCTCATATTTATGTTGGTTTTCCTGCTTAATGTTTTGTAAGCCTCAGACCAATGTTAGATTTACTTAGTCTATTTTACTTATACTGGCTTTGGATTATCAATATAATACTAATAATAATTATTATTACACATTTCTGATCATAGAGAGTGTTCTGCTTCCTTCAGCCTTTTACAGTTGCAAGGAATTGTTTCATCTTCAGACATGAAGGTGTAAAAACAAATCTTCTGTCATTAAGGTCAGTGAAACAAGGTTTGGTTCCATCTCTATGACTGAATGAAATCCTGAGGCTTTGATGACAATGAGACTTTAGCTACCAAGTAAAATGATTCTGTCATTTCACTGTCTTATTTCCATAATATTACTGTTTTGCTAGGAAAAGTAAAGTCTCTTACCTTTCTGCTGTTCTTGAAAATAATACTTTGCTTTCACAATGTATTTCCAGAGGTCTCTCAAGTGTTATTTGCCATTAATTTTATGTTTAGTATTCTAGCATTTCGCATCAATAATCAAGTTTACCTTATTCAGGGTAATTTAACTTACCATTCAATCCTGTGTTTTAAGGGAAGGACAATCTGCCTCTTTTATTCATGGATATAGTGTGTCCCTCTCTTTGAGGCATTACAGACTCTGCCTTATTGGCCAGATTTTTCTCCTGCTTAATATACTGAATAGACCATCCAATCCCTCTCTTTCAAAACATTTTTAGATGGTGATTTAGAGAGGCATTCTAGCTTGTTAACTATTAACCAGCAAATGTACCTATCCATTACAATTACTGAGTTTATGGCATTGCAAAATTTCTAAGGGGGCCTAAAAATACTTCTGTTATCTCCATTTCCCTCCCAGCTATGCCTGATTCTGTGCACAGATCATGTTCTCTCTGTTTTTCAGTTCTGCATATTATAGTCATGCAGATAACAAGAGTTCAGGACAGGATCTGCTCGGTGCAGTTTATGAGATTTGGTGAAGTCAGTGGGATTAGCCGTTGGGGGTCCCCTTGGCCTACATGCAGTTTTAAACCATTTACTCCTAACCCCATTCAAACTTTTACTCTATATTCAATCAAAACCTTGGAATTCTTTCCAGGAAAGCTGACTTCCTTGTTTTTTTGGGATGCAGAGAAGGGCAGGCAGGAAATGATAAAGCTTTGTAATCATAAGGGAATTTGATAATTGCTTCCAGCAATAGATTGGGTCAAAAACAAAAGTAGTAAGACAATATTGGGGTTCTTTGGGGCATGTTTGCTGTGTTTGCTGTGTAGTTTAGAGATAACTGAACTTATTTAACCCAGATAACTTAAGTACTCTCAGCACTCTAACCTGACAGCACAGAGCTCAGCTGTGCTGATTAGATGTACATAAAAAGAATGGCAGTGTCAGGTCTCTGCAGTGGATGATCCTATCCAGCAATAACAGATCACATGAATCATTGTACTGATACCTACCTTGGATTTTATGGTTAAATTAGCTACGATAAGTGCAATATACTGAATCTCTGAGGGTCTGGCATTTTTTTTCTTATGCAGAAAAAAATCTGAAGCAGTTGAAAAGCCCTTACGTTCACAAAATTATGTTTTATAATTCAAATGGACCAGCATAGATTAATGTTGGCTGTTCATCTCTTATATTCTTCAGACAGGAGATTCATGTCCTTCCCTGTACAATCAAGTATTTCATGTTCCAAATGGCACTTGAGGTCTGCTGTTCCGCTGTCTGCCTCTGCCTAGTATATAGGGCAAAAGGAATAACATGCATTTTTCAGAATACATGAGAAAGAAAACAACTGCTGTAACTGATCTCCTTGTCTTAGCTCCTTGTTGCAAACAGAACTGTTTAGCAAAAGTGACAGTGCCTAAAATTCTAATGCCAGGCTTCTTAAAAACTGAATTGAATTTCTGTCAAGTACTGTCACACTTGCTAAACAGCTGTGTATATGAGGGTGACCTTGAATATCCAGATTTGAGTGTCTACTTTCACTGTTTCACTTCTGCTTTGATAGGATCTCCCATAACCAGCTCTTCAGTGACAGTCCAAATCATACACTGTGCACAGCTGCAGGAGGATGAACAGAAGAACCAGCTGTGGAGAGGGGCTGGAGAGTACAGAGCTCTGCAGTCGGCCCTGGACCCCTATCTCTCTTGGGGGCTGGGTACATGGGTAAGCAGCATGATTGTCTTTGCTATGGCCTTGCCAAGCTGGTGTAATTACTGCTGGGAGCTGTTAACCAGACAGTTTAAATTCCAGTTTAAACTGAATCATCTTCTGTAACCAAGAGGAGTTTAAAATTGACATGCCTTGACCAACTCAGCTAGAGTGAGAGTGACTACTTAACATTAACTTTTTCTCTTTCACTTAAAATATTTAGCAATATGGGAGATACTGGTGGACTGAGACTGTGGTGATGTTGATTTAGAGTTCTGAGCAGGTAATACATTTTGTATTGCTGAACGTTTGTAGTATCAAATATTTCCTTAATGATGTTTGTCTCCCTTCCCCTAATTATGTTTGAGTTTCTGTTGCTGTGGAGTAGGAGAGATCAAAAAATTCTCATGAGTTATGCACTGTTTGCAAAGGACCACATCAAATAACATGGAAAAGCAATGTATTTTCCTCATAAACAGTCAGCAGTGCAAGCACCTGCTCTTCTTGGAAGGTGAGAGATCAGTTAGCAACTGATGTGATCTTTGGCTTTCCCATTAGTTCCTTAATATTGGCAGTGTGTGGACCAAAACCCTTGTTCCCCTCATCTCAGCAACATGGCCACACACCTCTTGCAGACACCTCCTCTGAACCACAACCATTTGTTGTCCTCCACTTTTGTATTCTCAGTGTACAAGCACAGTCTGAGCTTCAGAAAATTGTGTCAGATGAGGAGGGGAGGGGGTTACCACATAAACACTCACCATTCAGGAGCCTGCCATTTGTGTTCATCTTTTTCTCCAGCCTATCATGAGACAGTAGAAATGAGATCCTCCTCCGAAGAGGCAGATATCATCTGCTTCATAAAATATTGGTCATGATGACCTTCTAGTGAATTATTGTAGTATTTCTTTGCTGCTAACCATTTCTTATCTACCATTCTGCTTGTTCATCAAATCAAAGCAACACAAAGTGCCTTTTGAGTTTGCAACAAATATTTATTTAACAAAATGGATGCCACCAACATATCTCCAAAATGCAGGTATGTATAACAAATGTAACAGCGGTTGGTTTCCAAAATGAAATCAACATCAAATTTAAGGCAGGATATTCTGTGAGTTTTCATGCAAGAGCATATTCAAATGTTCCTTTATCCAACCCCTCAACTTCATCTTCCCACGTAGAAGAAGGCATACTGCTGTAGGGGTCTAGCAGGATTTTGAAGCATCTGATGATTAGAAGTCCCAAGAAAACACACAAAATCCCCACAAAGGCAAAGCCAGTTTTTTGCTCTAAAGTCAGAGAGAAGGCAGACACTTCGTTGACACTCATGCTGGCTGAAGTGTTGCTGCAGTAATTACTGCTCATCATTGGACATCACATCCTGGCGACTCTGTGGGATTTTCACCTCTATTGCTTCTTTGCCTGCATAGAAAAGTCGAATCAGTGTGGTTAGGTCTAAATGGGGTGCATATATCTGAGCTGTAGCATATGAACATTTGGAAATGAAAACCAGCTTGTATTTTAGTGGTGTCCTGTTGTTTTTCACATTTAAATTAATGTGATAAAATTGCAACTTTTAGCCTCTACACACCATCCACTTACTGGCCTCTGTTATGAGATAGCAAATTCACAATTTTCTGTTTTTCTGTCTCTTCAAAACAGCAATTTCAGCACGTGGCTGTTGCAAACAACATTTTGTCAGACTGGGCACAAGTCTGCAGATTCTGATTTGGCAATATTCACTAAGGTATGTTTTCTGAAAGGGCTTTACATCTCTGTCCTTAAAGCAGTTAAACTTGCATTGACCTCAAAGGCCATTTCAGCCAAATAATGTGGATTTAGCTCATTTGATTTAGCTCCTAAGTCTAAATAAATAGATCTAACTTGTAAAATAAAACATTGTATGTGTAATTTTAGTGAAGTCTTGGGCTCCAGTTTTAGAAAAAAAATACTGTGTATATTTTGAGCTTGTAAGAAAGTGAGAAGATTGGCAAAATTACCCCTTTACCTTCCTCTACACATGTCCACTCCTGTGTATGACCGAAGATGGTGGGAGAAGAGACGGCAGAATTAAATTCCCTTCCCCTAAATCTTGTCCTCTTTTGTTACTTCTTCTTGGTCTTCACCTTAAATCCATACACATCCTGCCATTTTTACTGGCATAGTAAAGAGGTCTGAACATGCTCCTCATGTTGCTCAGGGGACTGACCTTGATGTGTTTCTTATAGAGGCAAGATGCTTGAACAACTCAACCCTGCCACTGCCACCAGGAGAGCTCTGCATGTTTCCAGCCAGGAGAAACTTCTCATTTTTGTGTTTTTAAGGAGATCTTGTGTATAGATTTTAGTTGGGGGTAGGAATCGTTTTGTTTTATTTTAGGTTTTCCATCACATCTTTCTTTTGTCTCTATAGACAGCAAGAGAATTGGGAGGACTGGGACATCAAAATTGCCAAAGGACAAAGACATTTTTATTCTAAGGTTAGAGCTTGAGGCTTTCTGGTTCTTGCTAACACCTATTTAATGAACGTGCCTCAAGGGAAAACTCTTTGTTAACAATTCAACCGTCTTTTCCCCCAGGGAATTACCAGTATCCATTTATTTCTTGGCAGAGTAATTAGGCCACTCAGAGCTCTGTGCTGCCATGGCTACACTGCTTCAGGTACCTGCTCTGCTAAGCCAGGTTAAAGGGACCTCCAATAGCTCTACTCTACTGCAGTCATGACTGAAAGGAGCCATACCCTGAGTCAGTCTACAGTTGAGAACAACAGAAAAAGTAAAAACAAGATTTGGTATTCCTGAGCAGGCAGAAATGGACAGAACTTTTATCTTGTTTGGTGTCTCCTTTCTTACTTCAGAATTTGTGGGATTTTTGACTGTTATCCTAAAGAACGAAAATTTTAAAACAAAAAGACATAAGTTTGTTTTTTTTCTAAAATAACCCTCAATACAGTAGATATTAAATAATATGGTTTCCTATTACTGCCTTTACCCATTTGCCAGATCATAACAACCAACGTTCTATTTATTCTAGCGAGCTGTGTATGAGATCATCCTTCCTTGTTTGAATGATATTCTGCTCTTTGGGTCATGCTGTTTTAATTCCTGTTAAGTTGGAGAAAAGGTCCAGAGATAGGCTATGGGAATTAGAAGTAATGTCAACAGCAACCAATATTTATTTTCTGAAAATACATCATAGTTTGCCCACCCACTGTATGGATTTTCATTGGGCAAACTTCCAATTTTTCTATTAAGTCTGACCTTCTGCAGGAAAAAAAAAAATCACAGAAAGTTCAATATCACAAATTTATGTCACAAATCAGTTGATTTGAACAAGAGCCAGTCAAGGAAAAAAATTACTTCCCAAAAGTCCTAGGACAGTGAGTTATAAAAATTAAATTGAAGAGGAGACTGAGGGGAGACTTCATTGCTGTACAGAGCTTCCTCAAGGAAGGAAGTGGAGGGACAGCACTGACCTCTTCTGTCTGGCCACCTGTGACAGGACCTGAGGGAATGGTCTGAAGTTGTGTCAAGGGAGGTTTCGGCTGGAAATTAGAAAATGGTTTTTCCCTCAGAGGGTGGTTGGGCACTGGAACAGCTCCCCAGGGAACTTGCCACAGCACCAATCCTGACAGAGTTCAAGAGTTGTTTGGACAATGCACATGGTGTGATTCTCAGGGATGTCCTGTGCAGGGCCAGGAACTGGACTAGATGATCCTCAAGGGTCCCTTCCAACTCTGATTATTCTGTGATTCTGTAAATTCAAGGCTTATACAGGAAAATGATATGTAGTCACTACCTGGAAAAGCCAGACCCAAAAAACTCAGTTCCTATCTTGAAAGATCTGGAGAAAATTCTTAGGGATAGGCTGGCCATGGAGAACCCTGCATTTGAGCCGAGTTCAGACAAATATGTTTGTTTGACACCATAGAGAGTCATTTTCCAAGAATGAGACTTCCAGTCTTACTAATTTTGCAGGTTACACGCTGGAATCAGTGGGATTTGTTTGTACGTTATGTGCTTGTCAGGAGACCTTATGGGGCAGATCTTTGTGCAAAGCTTGACTGATGCTGAAACACAAAGAAATGGGTATCTTAGTCATATTTGACAAAAGTTTGGCTGAAATGGCTGCAGGAGAAAACAGTGTGCATTTTGCTTAGGGGGGATTGGTTCTGGGTGCAGCTTTGTCTTCTTTTCCTTGTCCTGAATTTCAGAAATTGTAATTGAAGCCTTAAAGTTCATATTTTGCTCTAATTATGTATCCCAAAACCTGTGGTAATAAGACTGACCTTGAGTGCCTTTTTATTGTTTTCACATTTTAGTGCTGCATACAGGTTAGATGTCCTCTCCCAGTTAGTCACAGACCCTGTCATTTGCTGCAGTGTATGTGTCAAGTCCTGAGTCAGAAGACTGTGAATGCTAACTACCATGGACTGGATCCAAAAATCCTCAAAGATAGCCTTTAGGACAGCATGATGTGGATAGGCATTATGTCAGTTAGAATTTGCAGAGCCATTCTGTGGGGGCTGGCCCCAGACTGAGCTTGACTGGTTTTTTTACAGGTCAAGACTCTGCTCTTCCTTTGATTCGTTGTCTGTATAAAAACACTGGCAAAAAGAAGGCTCCTTAACACCTTGCTGTGAAATAAAAAGCCATTGGAAGCCCTTCTGAGGCCAGAAGAAATAATCAGAGCCCTAAAGAAACAGGAATGAGGAAAACAGCTTAGCATGTAGACCACTGAGCTCAGAAGAACAGAGGTATGAGCTGGGGCTGCTGGCTGCACCTGGGTGGGGGGATGAAAGGGAACACCATGGGTACTAAAAGTATAGTGAGGCAGCTGGAAGAAAGATGTTGAAATTCTTATTCCAGCAGCACCACCAATCCAACTTTGCCAAGGTTTGGTATGGATTGAAGATCCCTGCCCCAGCTCTTTGGTGGTTTGGGGTGAGAAGGTGTCACCTTTTTCAGACCTAGCCTTTACTCTCTTGTTTACAGTGAGACTGAGGATATTAACAAAGTAGCCAGAATAATCTTCCTTGTATTTTGGGTTTCAGTCCTTCTCTCACAGAACCCCCTACAGGTTTTCTTTTTCTAATGGCTCAGAACTGGGTATTTTATCTTTATGTGATCTCAAGCTGGGAGCATTCATCCTCTTGGCATGATTAAGCCTCAGGTGCCTGAAAACTCACTTCATAAATGATAGTGTGTAACAAAATGGACCAAATCAGTGGCCATCTGTTCTCCTCTTGGATGTCTGCAGCCCAGCTGCTGGTTCATGGATGTGGTCATTCTGAAAGTGCTTCAGTAGTAGCTTCAGTCCTGAGCTTGTGTTTGAGCATCAGCAAACCTAACTTGAAAAGATGTTGGTGTGGTTAGGGACATATAAACAGGCATTCTCTGGGAGTTTTGGAAGCACCTCCTTTGCACTTAACTATCTGTTCAGGGAAACTGAACTCTATTCCAGAAATGCTATTACAGAAATTGGGCATAGGAGGTGGTAGGATAAAAAGATTAACAGTGGAAAAGTCCTAATGAAATAGAAATCAGCATGAATATGGAATTCTCCAAAGGGTCTGAGCTACCTGAATTAACAACATATGGCCAGAAATGCTGCAAAGGCAGTACTGTGACCACACAGCCAGACCTGTCATACTCCTGTGCACGCTGCCTGCCTGTATTCTCTAAATTGCTGGCGAGAAGACTCTCTTCAGGGTACTGGTTCTAAGACAAAATACAGGAAGGTGAAGACAGGAAGGCCAAGGCATAGATGCCCAGCAAATGAAGGCATGGCTAACTGCTCTGCAAGGAGAGCAAAGCCCCACACGAACCGGCAGGCACTGTTTTTGCAGCATGGTAACTCAGGGTGCAAGCAACACTTTTCCACATAAACAGCATTCCCCTGCAAAGGAGCAGCACTGGGCAGTGACACTTCCAGCCTTCCGACAAGCAATGAATTGCAGAAATTAGATTTCATCCTTAGCAAATACACAAGCCTGGAGTCTCCAGTGGACAAGAGCTCCCGTGCTGCGAATTAATGCAGTCTAGATTTCTATAATATAGAGACGCAGGAAAATAAAACGTTCACTAGCATCATCCTTAACTTGCGAACGTGAAAAAGTGTTGCCCGCTTCCCCGGGGATGGAGGCTGTGAGCGACAGAGCACCTGCAAAGCAATTGTTGCTGTAGGACTGCGTTCCCCGGAACGCCGGAGCGCAGATTTACGCGCTCCCCGCTCTCCCCGCCGCCCCGGGATGCTTCCCCCCC
>NW_008651445.1:0-469 GCF_000695815.1 Acanthisitta chloris
CTCCCATCTTTCCCTCTCTCCTTCCCCCTCACACAATTTACCTCCTGGAGCAGGAGCCCTTGACAGGGTGCTGGGACCTGGCTGCTCCCTAGGAGGGTCCCATTGCTTTCTGCTCTTGCTGCCCTGAAATCCTGTCTCTTTAGGCCTCCCCATCCCATCCTTTTGTTCCCCTCAGACATCACTCCAGGATTTCCTGTGTTTCCCACCCCAAGGAAAAAGGCCAAACCCAAACTGGGCTGAACTAGGCCCAATATGTTCAAACAAGTTGAAGTCCGGACTAGGCTGAACTGGTCCAAACTGGGCTGAACTGGTCCTTGCCCAAGCCAAGCTGATCTGGGTCAAAGTGGGAAATGCCCGTGCAGTAGGAAATGCCCATTCAGTGATGATTCCCAGGGCCTTTCTTCCAGTCTTTCCCCTCAGACTATTGCCTTTCCTCCTGCAGTGGTGGCCCAACATCCCATGGATCCTC
>NW_008651446.1:0-1582 GCF_000695815.1 Acanthisitta chloris
TTTGGGTCAATAGTTGAGTTTTGGCCCTAAAATAACTCAATTTTTGGCTTAGTGCACCGAATATTTGGCCATAAACCAACACCATTTTTTCCCCTATGAAAGTGAATTTTTGGCCCTAAACAAACACAGTTTTTAGCCCAATTAAAGTGAATTTTAGGCCTAAATCAACTGAACTTTTGGCCCTAAATGAAGTCAATTTTTGGCCCTAATTCAATGAATTTTTGACCCTAAATTAAGTCAATTATTGGCCTAATTAACGTCAATTTTTGGCCCTCTATGGAGTCAATTTTTGGCCTAAGTAAAGTCAATTTTTGGCCCTTTATGGAGTCAATTTTTGGCCTAAATAAAGTCAATTTTTGTCCTTTTTTCAGTGAATTTTTGGCCCTAGTTCAGTGAATTTTGCTCCTCCAGAATTAATTCACTTTTTCTCTTGTGGTTTCCCCGGGACAGTCCCTGAGACCTCAACACCTGCAGCAAAACCAGTTTCACCAGTTTCACTCCCTCCAGCACCAGTTTACTCACTCAAACCCAAATTTACTCAGTTTAAACCAATTTTCCTCCTTTAAAACAAAATCTCCTCATTTAAATTCAATTTTTCCTCCTTTAAATTGCATTTTTCCTCCTTTAAATTGCATTTTTCCTCCTTTAAATTGCATTTTTCCTCATTTAAACAGAATTTTTTCTCATTTAAATCTTATTTTTCCTAATTTAAATCGAATTTTTCGTCATTTAAACTTAATTTTTCCTCATTGAAATTGAATTTTCCTCATTTAAATTGAACTTTCCTCACTGAAATCCAATTTTCCTCACTTAAATCCATTTTTTCCTCATTTAATTTGAATTTTTCCTCATTTAAATAAAATTTTTCCTCATTTAAATCCAATTTTCTCATTTAAATCCAATTTTTCCTCATTTAAATTGAATTTTTCCTCATTTAAACCGATTTTTTCCTCACTTAAATCCAATTTTTCCTCATTTAAATTGAATTTTTCCTCATTTAAATCGTATTTTTTCCTCATTTAAATCAAATTTTCCTCATTTAAACTGTATTTTTCCTCATTTAAATCGAATTTTTTCCTCATTTAAATTACATTTTTCCTCATTTAAATTTAATTTTTCCTCATTTAAATCCAAATTTCTCTACTCAAATCTAACTTTCTTCACTTAAATACAATTTTCCTCATTTAAACCTAATTTTTCCTCATTTAAATTGAATTTTTCCTCATTTAAACTGAATTTTCCTCACTTAAATCCAAAATTTCCTCATTTAAATTAAATTTTTCCTCATTTAAAGTGATTTTTTCCTCATTTAAACTTAATTTTTCCTCATTTAAATTGAATTTTTCCTCATTTAAACTGAATTTTCCTCACTTAAATCCAAAATTTCCTCATTTAAATTAAATTTTTCCTCATTTAAAGTGATTTTTTCCTCATTTAAACTTAATTTTTCCTCATTTAAATTGAATTTTTCCTCATTTAAACTGAATTTTCCTCACTTAAATCCAAAATTTCCTCATTTAAATTAAATTTTTCCTCATTTAAAGTGATTTTTTCCTCATTTAAACTTAATTTTTCCTCATTT
>NW_008651447.1:0-1569 GCF_000695815.1 Acanthisitta chloris
GGTTGATGTCACCTCCAGGTGGTTGATGTCACCTCCAGGTTTGGCCCCAGCTGTCAGGGCTTTGCCTGCAGCAGCCGTGGAGGCAATTTCAGGGCTCCAAAACTTTGCCCCTCTCAAGTTCAAGAGCTTTCCAGCAGCGTGAACAGGCTCTGAGACACCTTCCCCTTGGGAGAAGACAAGTGCAGGCATTCAGGACCCTGCAGCAGGCTCATTGCCCCCAGGAACTGGGGTGAGAGAAGACATCCTCCCAGGCAAGAGGTCTCCAAAGCCAATCTACCTCCCCTCTGCGAGGGCCCTGCCAGCCCCTGTCCTCCCCCCGTGCTGCTCCTCTCCCCTCCTCGTCCCCTGTCTCCAGCAGAAAGCAGCGGAGATGCCATCGCAGCCATCCGAGCGTGGACCCCCCTGGGATCAGCTGTGGGATTCCCTCTCCTCCCTGGCACATCCCTAGGGCTGCAGCCAGCCCTGGCAGCTCCCCCCAGCCTGGCAGCCAGAGCTTCTCCCAGTTCCTTTGGTGTGTGTCCCCTCCCAGATAACTGCGTGGGATGGCACCGGAGCAAACTGCTGGGCAGCCCCTCCGGCAGGAGCATCCCCAGCACCCCAGGGATGAGCTGGGTACCACGGCACGAGGCTCTGCCAGGCAGGGACAGCGTGGGGGTCACTAGCCACTGGTGCCTTGTTGGGGCCTGAAGGCCAAGGGTCAGGGCTGTAGGGTGGGGAGGATTTGGAAGCTTTGGAAGTTTGTTGGTTGGTTTTTTGTTTGTTTTTTTTTTAAGGGAACGATGATAGCTTTTGTTGCTATACTGTACTGAGTGCGTGCTGAATATATACGTTCTTTCACACAGCTGGCTGGGGTGTGTGTGGTTGCCTGTTTCCCGTGTAGGGTGTAGCAGAGGAGGAGGAGGAGGAAGGCTAAGCCCCTGTCTGGCTTTGGAGCTGTGCAGGAAGGAGTTGAAGGTGCCTGGGGCTGAGCCATCCTCCTCCAGCAGCAGCATCCCCAGGTCATAGGATGCCTGGAGACAGCAAGAGTGGTTTGAGCCCCAGGGAGTGTTCCCTGCTGGGAAAGGGACCCAAAGAGCCCCTTGGCCCTCCTAATTGGGGTGTCATCCCTCCAAGAGACGTTGCCTTCAGCCCTCTGCCTCCAAGGCTCCAGTTGGGGTTTAGTTTTGCTGCAACAACAGGAACAAGCGAATTTTTGTAGCTCTCCTTTTGGACACCTGTGTGGATTCTAGGATCTGTTGATTTCACTTAAGCTGGACATTAAGTGTTTCAGGAACTGTTGGGGTGGGTGGGATGGGGGAAACAAGGGACTCGTTGGGGTTTTGTTTACTTTTTGCCAATGTCCAAAAGCTGCCACGACATTTCAGGGTCAGGAAGAATCTGGAGCGCACGGAGCTGCTGCCCCAGCTCCATTTCTCTCTCAGCTTTCTCTGCATTTATTTCCTGAGGTCCTTTCTAGTTTGGAGCTGTTGGTTCTGTCCACAGGCCCATGGTTTCCTGGTGTGGGTGCTAGATCCTGAAAAGCCAAGTGTGAATCCCTCCTCACCCCCAGCAGGCACTGATGCCCCAGCA
>NW_008651447.1:1643-2200 GCF_000695815.1 Acanthisitta chloris
ATCTGGGATTAGCTCCTTCTGCATGGGTTAGGAAATCCTAAAGAGTGAAGGTTGAGGTTAGGACTGGTGGGCAGGAGTGGGTGAGGAGCAGTGCTGGGCTTGGGGGGTGCAGCTGGGCAGGGTTGGGGCTCAGCTGGAGAAGTGGTGAGACCCTGGGCAGGGAACACAGCTGGCAGGGCTGGGATGGTGAGGAGTCATCAGTGCTGGAGGAAAATCCATTCCATGGAGAGGCATAGAGTGCCAGGACTGGGATCCATTCCTGGCTCCATGCAGGAGGCATCAGACCTGTCTCTCACAGCCCAACTTGGAACACCTCACTTAAAAGAGTTTATTTCTTGTTTTCCTCCTTGATTAATTTCTTTTTTTTCCCCTTCTTCTCCTTTCAAGAAAAGAAATCTGTACAGTCTAGGGGAAATGTTGTCTGGGAAGAGTTTTGTCAGCTGTTTGCAGTGATCAGGATTACAGGAAAAGGCATAGATGGTTCCGTGGTCTCTCCTGTCACCATTAGATAATGTGAAGATTTGCTTAAAAGGACCCTGTCAATTATATATATATAA
>NW_008651448.1:0-2046 GCF_000695815.1 Acanthisitta chloris
GGTGGCTGAGAAACAAGGGGACAGAGGGGACAGTGCAGACAGGGACTAGTGTGGCAGAGCGTGGCAGAGGGAAGTGGGAAAAGGGAATGGAGTGGCAATGGGGACAGAGGGTGGCACAGCGGGACAGTGAGTGATTTGGGGACATGGGGAGAGGGAAAGGGGTAGCAGAGGGTGTCAGAGGGACAGAGGGGACAGTGAGACAGGGAATGAGATGGCAGAGGGGACAGAGGGTGTCAGAGTGGAGACAGTGGGTGATTGGGCAACATGGGGAGAGGGAATGGGGTGACAGAGAGGGCAGAAGGTTGCAGAGGGACAAGCGGACAGCGAGGACAGGGTAAAGGGTGGCAGAGGTGACAAGGGGTGTCACAGGGGGACAGAGGTGACAGGAGGTGACAGAAGGGACCCAGTGGGTAAATGAGGGCCAAGCACAGAGCATGTCAGAAGGTCACTAGCCACCTCCAAGGCAGGCACACAGGTGACAACCACCACAAACCTCATCACCACTGCCTTTTTCCCCACCCCCAGCTGTCCCCACTGCATGACCGTGGTGACCACCCTGAGCCAGGTGGCCGTCTCCAGCGGGGCCAATGCCAAGAACATCGTACTGGCCATGCCACATGGCTCGCTGCACTCTGCCCTTGGCATCCTCCACAAGAACATCCATGAGGCCCTGCACCAGTCCTGTGGTGCCATCAGCCCCTTGCGCAGGGCCACCATGGCCACAGAGGCCACCGCAGCCACTGTGGCCACCGCAGCCACCATGTGCAAGGAGGTGGTGGCCAAGGCTGAGGTTACCTGGGCCAAGCTGGTGGCTGATGTCAAGCAGTTGTGCGACGCCTGCATGGCCGAGGCCAAAGCCAAGGACACCTCTGATGCCACCGAGAGACGCCTAAGTGATGCCAAGAATAAGGAGGCTGAGGCCTGGCTGCAGCTGGTGACCATTGCCCGAGGGCCACCACTGGTGGCAGACCCAGCAGAGCTGGTCCACGCGGTGGCCACGCACGACACAAAGATAGCTGAGGCTAGTAGCACCTTGGCGAAGGCCAGTGAGGCCACCAAGGCAGTTGCTATGGATAGGGTGAAGGCCAAGGAGGCCGAGGAGAGTGTTCACCAGGCAGTAGTGGCCTGGAGGTCACTGTCGTCCTTGGTGGCAGCGTGTGAGAATGTCAAAATGTTCTATGGGGACCTGAGACAGAGGCTGGAGGACATCGTGGCTGCAGTGACCCAGGAGGGTGGTGGCACTGACCCCCAGACCACGGTGAGCGCAGTGGTGGCCCTGGACGCGCTGTGGGATGCCAGCGCTCGCCTGGCCACGCGTCACCTTGGTAAGGCAATGCGCGAGGTTCGTAATCTGCTCAGCAGTGAGGGAGGGGATGGCTCCGAGGTGGCCCAGACCTGCGAAGAGGCCACGAAGGACATCCCAAGCCTGCTGAAGAAACAGTGATGGCACCCGGAGGGGACACTGGGGACATCAGTGGGGACACTGGGGACATTGATGGGACCGCTGACATCAAAGGAGACCAGTGACATCTCTGGGGCTGGTGACATCAGTGAGGACCAGTGACATCCCTGGGCTTGGTGACATCTCTGGAGATGGTGACATCGATGGGGACAGAGGTGACACCAACAGGGACCAGAGACGTCATCCCTGGGGATGGTGACATCGATGGAGACAGTGACATCATCGTGCTCCGGCCTGTCACTGCCGCAGCCTCTGTGTCCCTTTGTCTCCAAATGTCCCCAAGTGTCCCCAAATGTCCTTGATCCCAATGGGAATTGTAGTCCCAGAGCCCCTCTGGGGTGATGTCCCCAAGGGTCACCCAGGGGACAGAGAACTGGAGTGTCACCACCCAACAGCTTCCATGGGAGGGGAAATTGTGGGGGAAATAGGGAATGTGGAAAGAAAGGATCTGCTGAGCTTGAGGAAATAAAGGCTTGGAAAGTGGAAATGGAGTCCTGAGTGGTGAATGGAGTCTCATCTCACACTCCCCAGCCCCTAATTTTGGGGTGTCCTGGGTTGCAGTGTGGGTCAGTTTATGTCAGTTT
>NW_008651448.1:2170-2428 GCF_000695815.1 Acanthisitta chloris
AATGGGAATTGTAGTCGCAGAGCCCCTCTGGGGTGATGTCCCCAAGGGTCACCCAGGGGACAGAGAACTGGAGTGTCACCACCCAACAGCTTCCATGGGAGGGGAAATTGTGGGGGAAATAGGGAATGTGGAAAGAAAGGATCTGCTGAGCTTGAGGAAATAAAGGCTTGGAAAGTGGAAGGGAAAGGGAGAGTGGTGAATGGAGTCTCATCTCACACTCCCCAGCCCCTAATTTTGGGGTGTCCTGGGTTGCAGTGT
>NW_008651449.1:0-1044 GCF_000695815.1 Acanthisitta chloris
GCTCCGCTCCATTCTGCCCTTCTCTCCCCCCACGCAGGCTCAAGATGCACAATCCCAAGGAAAGACTTGGGGAAAAAGAAATACAATTTCATATATTCAAAATACTATTACATTGACAAGCAGCAATTTACAGCATGAAGTCTTCCTGCATACTGGAAGAATTATACCGGAGAAGTGGAGGCAGTGAGGATGTAGGGACCTACAAAGTAAAACGATTTTTGCCTCAATCTCAGGGAACAGCAAAGCTGATCTACAACCAAACAATCTTGTGTGTTAAATTGAACAACATTATCAACAACATAACTGGCAGCAGGTATTTCCCTGTTTGGCTCCTTGTTTGGCAAAAATTCCAGGATCCTTAAATAAAGAGTCATGCTGTGAATAGATTTTTCTGTCACTTTGCTGTGTGTGCATGTACACTCACTCACTCAGGGTCCCTGTACAGAGGAACAGAGCTGAACAAAGTGCTCGGGATTGATCTTGATATTGAGGTCAATGGATCAGGCAGTTTAAAAAAAAAAAAGTAAACACAAAACCAAACTGTTGCAATTCTTCTATATTCAGCAGCACATGAATAAAAGAAGAACACGGTTATTTTTTGTGGGGTTTTATAATTTTTTTTTCTTGGGGAGAGATTTAAGGGCAAAAAAAAAATAAGGCAGGTAAAGGATGCAACTGATTGGCATCTATACAGCCAAGTTTTAATACTAGAAAAATTGTTCCATGTGGAGAAATCCTGCAGTTCAGCTCCCTGTTGATTGGTGTCTTGTGTCTCCATACACCTCACCCTACCACAGAAATGACAAGTCCTACTCTTATCCCTCCTGCATCCCTGTCCTTCAAGGCCATTGCTATTTACATCTTCATACCCATGCTTTCAAAGAAACTGTGTGAGTTTAAAAAAAAAAAAAAAGAAACTCTCTACATGTTGGTTTAAGGCAATTTCGAAAGAGAAGTTGAATTTCACTAAATCAGAAATTAGAGCATTCTTTGCAGCATGGAATGTTCACAGTATCGTTAAGGAGGAGCTGATCTGTGTTATAG
>NW_008651450.1:0-1042 GCF_000695815.1 Acanthisitta chloris
GAAGGTAGGGTTGGACTAGATGATCCTTTTGGAGGATGGGGTTGGACTAGGTGATCCTCCTGGAAAGTGGAGTTGGGGCTGGACTAGGTGATCCATTTGGAGGGTGGGGTTGGATGAGGTGATCCTCATGGAAGGTAGGGTTGGATGAGGTGATCCTCATGGAAGGTAGGGTTGGACTAGATGATCCTTTTGGAGGATGGGGGTGGACTAGGGGATCCTCATAGAAGATGGAGTTGGTCTAGGTGATCCTTATGGGAGGTGAAGTTGGTCTAGATGATTCTTATGGAAATTGGGGTCAGACCAGATGATCTACATGGAAGGTGGGGTTGGTCTGGATGATCCTCATGGAAGTTGAGCTGGACTAGGTGATCCTCATGGGAGGTGGAGTTGGAGTTGGTCTAGATGGTCCTCATGGAAGGTGGAGTTTGGGTTGGTCTGGGTGATCCTTATGGAAGGTAGGGTTGGACTAGATGACCATCATGGAAGGTGGGGTGGATTAGGTGATCCTCATGGAAGGCGGTGGGCGCCGTGGGGGGGTACATCGCCGGTCAAGCACACTATGTGATCTTTATGGAAGGTGGAGTTGGGCTAGATGGTCCTTATGGAAATTGGGATTGGACTAGATGATCCTCATGGAAGCTGAGGTTGAACTAGGTGATCCTCATGGAAGGGGGAATTGGACCAGATGATCCTTATGGAAGGTGGGGTTGGACTAGATGATCCCCAGGGAACATGGGGTCAGTCTACATGATCCTTATGGAAGGTGGAGTTGGACTAGATGATCCCCATGGAAGGTGGAGTTGGTCTAGGTGATCCTCATGGAAGCTGAGGTTGAACTAAATGATCCTCATGGAAGGTGGAGGTGAACTAGATGATCCTCATGGGTCCCTCCAACTCTGACCTGCCCTGGGCACAGGGAGAGGCTGATCCTGGAACGGAGCTTTGCCAACTCTGGGACCACCAGTGTCAGTCCCAGCATGGTGGAAACCTCATGGTGGTCTAGTGTTGGTCTAGACAGTCCCCATGGAAGGTGGAGTTGGTC
>NW_008651451.1:0-294 GCF_000695815.1 Acanthisitta chloris
CAAAAGAGTTTTTCTCCCCTGGCCTTGAATGTTCCTCTGTTCCTAGCAATGTCATGTACTTGTCTGGTGCAAGAGTGGCATGGTAAAAGGACTGATCCTAAAGGCAGAATGAGATAATGGAAAAGTGAAATTGTTGCTTCATTCTTGCCATTCCCTGGAGAAAATATGCTTCTCAGGCATGGTGGCAACTGGTACTAGAGATGTGTTGTGTTTGTGTATTTTGAAATTTTTCTGTTCAACATGGAAGAATTTGCTGGTTTTGCATCTATTTGTCTTCAAACAAATGAAAATACA
>NW_008651451.1:351-1294 GCF_000695815.1 Acanthisitta chloris
AGAGTAAGTTGGGCATTTTTCTATTAAATTTTAATTTCTGGGCCTTGCTTCTATAAACAAAATAATTCAGACTATTCCTCTGTATCCTACTGTAAACCAAATTTTACATTCAGCAGTTGCAACAGAATTATACTTCCATTAGATTTTGTTCTTCTCAAGAGCTTCAGTTCATGCTCAAATCACATCTGTAGTAAAAAGAAAATTATGTCACTTCTGAGAACAGACGTCTACATGTGTTATCAGCGTGGTTGTGGATGAGCAAGATCTTCATATCAATCAGGCTTACAGTGGATATCTTCCTGCAGTTACTGCATGGCTCCTGAGATGATACAGAATTCCTAAAGCAGCCTGAAGGTGCTTCTGTCACTCTGAATAGACATGGAATCTGGGGAGATTGCCTGATGTAGCCTTTGCCTTTGAAGCGTGCAAATTCTCTCCTGTGTTATGTATCCCATAATATCCAGTCTCAGCTTGATATACTTCACAATACTAGGACTTTTTAAAAATTTTGAAGAACTTCAGAAAAGCATGTTTTTTATTTGCAGAGTCTTATTAAATTAACCACAACCATCTCCTGCCAAACTTCTCTAATGGCTTTGTTCTTGTATGTTTGTTTTGATGCATTGTATTACTGTGTTTGGCATATCATACTTACCTCTCTATTGCCAATGCCTTTGAGATTCAGACCTAAAATAGATGAGAGGCTCCAGAATCTGCGGGGTCTGTACTTTGAGGTAAAGAGTCTCTGTAACATTGACAATAAGTTAGTCTCTAACAAAGGTTAAATGTTCTTCGACATACTTGAAGAAAGAAAAAGCCCCAACTAGACAGGCATGGAGAATGCTGAGAGGGTGGGTGCCATCCATTTGTGGGTTGGTTCAGGAATACTCTGTGTGTTACTAGTTTTTTCCACAGGCCATCTCTCATTTTGTCATCATTTCTT
>NW_008651452.1:0-242 GCF_000695815.1 Acanthisitta chloris
AAGGCTCGAGTGTTGGTGTTTGTCTCCTCTGTCTCCTCTTCTGTTTGATCCTGTGATGGCCTGTGCAATGGCCCTGCTTCTTCATCTTCTCCTCCCTCCTGGGGCACCTTGATGGGGTTTTTTCTGGAGTTTTTATAGTGGTTGCCTTTCGTGTCTTCTTCTTTTTTTGCACAGGGGCAACTGACACTGGCCCAGGTTGGCTCTTATCTGTAGTAGCAGTGTCTACCATGGGTTCTCTTTTA
>NW_008651453.1:0-1666 GCF_000695815.1 Acanthisitta chloris
AACAAACAGGACCTTACTCATTACAATTAAGACAAATTTTCTCTTCTGTCTCTATTTCTACATTTTTCAAAAGAAGGTACTTTAAAAGGTTTCCCTTTCGCTCCAACTACTGACATGTGGCTTTTCCATTTTTCTATTCCTTTTGGAAGTTTTTGGATGTTTGATTTTTCGGCACCTGTATCTACTAGAAACAAAACTTCCTCCTTATGGGGACCTATTAAGAGTTTTATCAAGGGCTCTGTCAATGTTAATATCCCCAGAAGATATAGCCCCTGACACCCCTATTCTTCTTTAAATATTTTCTCATCTTGTTCCCACTTGCAACAGTTCTTCTGAACATGTCCCTTCTTGTTACAATAATAACAGACAGGAATTGTGTTTCTTCCTCTATAAGGTCGTCCCTTGGGTGTCTGCTCCATTTTTTTTTCCCCTTTTTCTCCATAATCTAATCCATAATCTCTAATCCATAATCCTGCATAATCACTTTCCTCCTGACAAAAAGGTTCTTTGAATTAACATATATATTTAAAGCCTGGCAAACCCAGTCTTCAAAAGATCCAAAAACAGGCCAAAAAACATATGGTCTTAAAGGTTCTTTTGGCCATTCAACCATACAATACTGAATTAATTTTAATTTACTTTTTTCTTTTCTGGGGCCCCTGTCATGCCAATTTTGAATCATTATTCCTAATGGACTCTCCGGAGGTATGTCTGGTTACTTGCTCCCTTCATTTTGGTCCTGGGTTCTGGACTCTCTCTGACCCATTCAGGAATTTTACTGTGGCAATTCCTACAGCCCTTGATTGCCTTAACGAAAGTGTCTTGCAGGGGGTTTAGGACCTATCACCCACCACAAATCCTCTAAAAATCGGTTCACTACTTCACCGGCCAAGCCCCTCACGAGAAATTGGAACCACGGCTAAAAGACCTCCACACTCACTACAAAACGAGATTCTGTCTGTCACACTCTCGCACACACACAGGCAACCAAATCCCACCCAACTGAACGGTATACACCTTAAACATTTTCGACTCCATCGTCTTCATTCGGATGTTTGTGCACAGAATTACGGGCAAAACACACTGCTGCAGCCAGCAAGGGAGCTAACAAAAATTAAATTCTTTGCTTGCCTAAATTTAGGTTCAGGATGGCATTAGTGCTGATCTGACCTGAACAGGAGCCACCAAAAGGGTGGGGGCGCCCTCTCCTGGATCAAGTCAGAATTCATGAGCCAAGACCATCCCGGACGAGCCCCCAATTGTGATAAATGACTGAGTCCCCAAACAGGATTACAGTCGAAGTTTACAATTTATTATGCGAATATAAGCAAGCAAACAGCGCTGGGTGCGCGAGGAGTCTCCGCTCTGCCAACACGCACACCGTACAGTTCCTGGTTTCAGTTTATAAACTCTTTGTTAATACATATTCATGACTGTCCCGAGAAGCGGTGGGTCTCACTTCACCTCCTTGAGTCTTCTGGAACTTTCTATCTCTTCTCCCTGTGCAGGCTCTTGAGTAAACACCTAAAAGCATCAGCCTAAATTTAACCTCTTCTCCTCTGGCAGACTCAGCCGGAAATCAATTCCTTTTAACCTCTTCTGGCAGACTCAGCCGGAAATCAATTCCTGTCTGGATCGACCCACAAAAAGTTCCTCCAGGAACAAC
>NW_008651454.1:0-26855 GCF_000695815.1 Acanthisitta chloris
ATACACACACACACTGTATATGTGTGTATGTGCCTCTCTGTGTGTCTGTGTGTGTGTTTATGTATGTGCTTCTTCACAGGCTAGTGCCAGCTGGCAAGTATTTCATCTATTAGAGATCCTGATGCAAAAGACAGTATACGAATTAAAATGTTCTGAGCTCACCAGGTTGTGCATTTTATAAATGTGGAAAATTCATTTTGTCGCATAGTTTCTGAAAAGTGGCTTTTGTGGAAAGCACCATTGCATTTAAATTTTTTTCCTCCTGAGAAGCTGGTCTTTATGCAGATTGAGATGCCAGGTTAGACTGACATTTACACAAAATGTCTAGTTATTTAAAATGAAGCACTAAACTAGCAGTACCCAACACCTAATGAAGATGTATCTCCTAGATGTCATAGGTTGTGCTTGAATAACCAAAAATAGAAGAAATGGTATCAGAGGAGCCAGCAGTATTTGAATTTTGGATAGTACATACATGAAGTGTGTTGATCCAAGGAGCTTTATAATGTTGAATGAATGTGTTCAGAAATGGCTTCATCCAATGATACCGGTGTTGTAGATGATTATATTATCTGTCTTAATTTCAAGGCTTATTTTGCTTTTGAAAAAGACTTTATTTTTACACAGTTTCTGTGTAAAAAAAGAATTAATTTTCACAAAATCTGATTATACTCCTGAAATTAGCCTAACCTGCAGAAGACTTTCTTGGTGTTTTTTATGTTGGGTGTAAAGTTTAGTGTACTTTTTCTAGTACAACTTAAAATGCCTCATGGTAAAATGCCTTGTGGTATGATACCTCATTGCCAAATTATGATTTCAGTCAGTCTGACTTGAAATGATGTCAGTAATGTAGAGCAGAAAACAGATTGGTAATTACTAATTACTGTCTGCTCACAGGGTATTACTGCATTAATGCTTTGATCAGTAGGTCTTGGTATTTAAGTTTAGAAAACACTATATACAAATTATGATACCTGGATGTTGTAATCCTGCTTTTCATTCTGACTTGGAATTCATCATATTCTCCAAAGACAGGAGCAAAATAATTTGGTGCTTAGTAAGAAAACTTTTTCAAAAGTGCTTGTTTTGTTCAAGTATAGCTCAAACTGGACGAGACATGATTATAAGTTAAAATATTCTAGTTCTCTGTTCATTGATAGAATGCCAATTTATATCACTTTGTGTGTTTCCTTCTAAATGCCAAGTTAATCAAGGAGCTGAAAAGGAAGCTGATAGTAATTTGTGGTTTTTCAGATTATATATAGGTCATGAATAAGGAAATTTTTACTTTTGAAACTATTTTTATGCAAGTGATTAAATACTATTGGTTAAAAAACCAGAATTACTTTGGTTTGGTCTGAAAGCTGATGAATCTATCCTTATTGTCTTCTTGAACTTTGACCAGAACTAGATGATATGCAGTGTTCCATATTTGACTAAAAATTTAAATCCTAAATACAGATCATATGTGTAAATATTTATACTTGTTAAAAAAAACACGTTACAGCTTTCAAGTTATCAGACACTGAAATGTTGCTAATGTCCAAATTCTTTAAATTAATCTGGCAGATTTTCAGATTTTAATATTTGTATGATGTGAAATATTTTTTCATGTTTAGTTACAGAATCTCTTACTTAGCAAGGTCATTTTTAAAGCTCTTCTTTGCTGCTAATTATGCAAACAAACATATTATCACAAAGATAAGTGATAGTGATGAGTTATGTCCAACAGCACTGCATGATGGAGAAATCTGCAGCAACCCCTTCTTAAAGCATCTGGTGCTCATGGTATTGGCTGTGAGAACAGGTATTGAGTAGACTGCAGACTTGAACTTCTCTGCATGTGTTGCCTGGCTGGGCTGCAGCAGCATGGGTGAGCAGCTTGGTCTCTGCAGGGAAGTTCACTTGGACTTTCTGTTGATAAGTCACTAAAGGCTTGTAACCTTTTTCAGTTGTCTTGCTCTTGCAAGAATAATGAAACTCTGTCAAAAATGGTAATGCAAGTCTAATTAGATATAATATATATTACCTGTTTATGGAGCAAGTAGCTTGTCAGCATTTTTGTAACATTATGATCTCTGTGTATAAATTACATACAACTTGATTGAGACAATTAATGTCACATTTCTAACATCAAAATTAGGCAGTTGCTAACTTTAAAGTAATCTAGTTTTCAAGGCAATTTTCAATTAGTTTGTTTAAATTGCATCAAATTAGATTAAAAAAAAAGTCTAGCAACACTATATTTAAGCAATATTTTCTTCTAAGACTTTTAAACTGAATTTTAAAAGCCCAGACTAAGAGATTGACAATAAATGGATAAATTTAAATGAGAATGTTTTGGGAAGAGGAAGAAATGAAGATTCTTGGAGAAATATTTCTGAAACTTCACTACAGTTTAGACTTTCAAGTGCTGTTGTGGTTAAACCCCAGCTGGCAGCTCAGTACCACACAGCTGCTCACTCACTCCATCCTACCAGGTTGTGGATAGAGAATCAGAAGGGTAAAAGTGAGAAAACTTGTGGGTTGAGATAAAAGCAGTTCAATAATTTAAACAGAATAATAGTAATGCTGATAAATTGTAGTGAAAAGGAAAATGACAGAGAAATAAAACCCAGGAAGTGATGCAAACGAAACAGTTGCTCACCCCCAAGAGAGCGGTGCCCAGTCAGTCCCCGAGCAGGGCCCCCAGCCAGCCCCCAGCTTTATGTTGCTGGTCATGGCACCATAAGGTGTGGTGTATCCCTTGGGTCAGTTGGGGCCACCTCCCTGTGCAGCCCCAGCTCACTGGTGGGGTGTGCTATGAAGCAGAAAAAGCCTTGTCTGTGTGTAAGCACTGCTCAGCAGTAACTGAACATCCCCGTGTTATCAACACTATTTTCTAGCACGAATCCAAAACACAGCCTCATACTGTGAAGAAAATTAACTCTGTCCCAGCCCAAACCAGCACAAGTGCTAACTGGATACTTCGAGAAATTTCACTTACTGGTAGAAGAGAATATTTCTCAAAACTCATGAGTTCGGTGAAGTTGTAAATGTTGTTACCTTTCCCAGAAATACCAGAAATTATTTGATGCATTTTCTGTTTTAGTATTTTCAGATCTTGAGAATGTTTGTATTTGATTCAAAATGAAAACCTGATGTTTCAAAACAGCCAGAAAATTCCTAATAGAAAAAAAATGCAGTGGTTCATACTTATTTTTCCTCTTAAGCTTTCCTTTGGCTTATTGCAGGGATCTTGGAAAGCAAAGAAAAGATGATTAGTAATGAGCCTAACCTCTAAGAAACTGTCATTTCAAAGTTTTTGCCAAAGCTCATGGAGCTATGTGGGGAAAAAAGACATGGTAAGGCTATCAAGAACCCTAAATTTTTTGTTAGAAAGCAGTGTTTTAAGTTATAGAAGGGGCACAGTGTATCCCATCTGCTTTTCCTAACAGACTTTCCAAGCCAGGTGTTTTGTTAGTCCCTCTCTAACCCCAAAAACTTCTCGGTAGAAGTTTCTAAACTGCTGAATAACTGTTCTTCTAGCATTCTTCTCTCTCACTTAAGGGATTTATGCCAATACTGGAGGCAATAATTACCTGTGTGCAGAGGATAAATATTTTCCTTTTCTTCAGTAGCAGGGTAATCTTTTTACTTCCTCAGCTAATCACATACTTTAGTGTTCCTTTCTGCTATTTTATAGGTGTCTTAAGATCTCATGGCTTCAGTAGTCTATTGAACAAGAAAATTAAATTTTTTAAAAACTACCAGCAAAATGCTTTTCAATACAATTTTAGGTGTATGAACCAGAATTAGATGCAGTTTTTATACTCTTAGTCATTCCATAGCTGTTCAGGTTGAGATGTTCTGAATCATAATGCAAGAAAAATCCCATTGGCCGAACTACAGGTTTTAATTAGGTTTTATGCATTTCATTGTTTGTTACTGTAGTCATGCCTCTCTGATCACCATAGTCCTTAAGGAAATTGGTTGTACTCATAGCTCCTATTGAAAAAACACACTTTTCATTCACAGAAATAGGTTTCCACAGTGCCAAGATACCATTGCTGCAATAACATGTGCATTTAATATCTGTACTCATATTAATAGATAATTGCATAAGAAAATACTGAAAGGACAATTTTTAACTTGCAGAGTTCTAGCACTTGAAATAGAAAGTAAGAAATCATCTTGCCAACCCTGCACTAATTACTTTCTTCCTAATTTGTGGATTAAAATTAAGGCACTAAGTGTAGTATCCAAGGCATAAACTGTTTTTGAATGACAAGATTCAGACCCATAAGATTTTGATGTTTCAGGACATTTGAAGTGCAGCTGCTGTTGCAGCTGAGTTTTTTTAATGTTCTAGCAAATGCTATTGGGGGCCTGGGAGACAAAGAACATACCAGTGTCATGTGTTTGCAATTATCTAGTGACACATCTAGATCACCGATGAAGTCAGAAGTCAAGATTGAATTCTTCAGTGATATCAAACATGAGACTGTCCTCCCAAGTTGTTGCAATCACATATCATTAGCTTATCAAAAAAGTATGTGCTCTCTGACTGCTCAGCAGATGAGGTGGGGAGTCTGTAGACCATCTCTTCCAGAGTGTCTCCCACTATGCTGCAAAAGCAAAGGCCTGGCACAGAGAAAGGATAAAAAGTTGTGATGGAAGATAAAATGTTACATCTTGCCCTGATGCAGAATGGTGCACTTTTGGTACTCTGGCCTGGAAAATGTTCATGTGCTCTGTTTGCACTGATGCTTGTAGCAGCAGTGGTACTGTAAGAGGTGTGAAGATCTGATCTACACTATTGTAGTGGAGGATGGTATATAGACCTGGTCATCTCGGGGAGGTTCAGGAAGGACTGTGGTGAATTGACTGGGGAGTGGTTTAGTTGTTAGTTTCAGAAATATGCATGTTTCTGTTAAGCTTGTATGGACCATGGATTTCTGCAGAGTTTATAAGCTGGCCAGATCTGGGTGGGTTTTTGTGAGGATGTCTCAGTTTAACTACCCCTATCAAATTTCAAATCATTGCTCAACAAACTCAAGCTTTCCCAAGAGAGGTTTGCCAACATATTTTGACCTTGAATAATCTATTTTCCTGTAGCTTTATTTTAATAAATAGCCGTACACCTTTATTGGAAACGTTACAGTTCTAGGCAGGTGGAACTAGAGGTGGCAGAAATGTGCATGACAAAGCTGTATTTAGTTTTAGAAAAGTTGCAAAAGGTTGATTTGTAATGTAAGTAATGTAAGTGTCCATATAATGCCCCTGGTATTTGTGGAAATCCTCTCAAAATGTATGTGAAGAAACAACTTCTTGGAAATGGTTTGGGTTTTTGTTTGTTCGTGATTTTTAAAATTTTGTGTAATTTTAAAGGTTGTGATGCTTGCAGAAAGTAACACAGGTTCTATTTTGCTTGGTTTGCAATCAGTAATACAAACAAAAGGGTAAAACAGTGTAACCAATCCCACTGCCCCAAACCCTGCCCTCAGAAAAATAAAATGGGAAAAAATGTGTGTTATGAAAATGAGTTCTCATTTGTACCCGTTCCTTAGTTACTGCAGAGCCTCTCTCCTAACTGCAAAGTGCTTGATGCCATTCATGATCACTGAAGTGGTAACAAGAAATCCTATGAGTGGCCAGAAATCCTAATGGATTCTGGCTGATTCTGACTGTTTTTTTACTTTTGCGTTTTATCCTGTAACTAAAATTGTTCACAAATTTCCCATAAGGAAAACTATTATGTGAACAAGGAGCTATTTTTGTTTTATACAAGGCAAGCAATTCCATGCACCATGATTTAAGAGTTTGTATTTTCCTGGAAGGGAAGGATAGAGTTGTTGCTAACATTTGCCTAGTCTTATTACTGAACAAGATTCAAGTACATGTTTTTAGGCAATGAATTTTCAGCAGGCTTTGCCTCAACACCAGAGATTCTCCCGTGGTACTGATTGTATATGTAAAGTGAAGGATTTTCAGTGTTGGCCTCAGGCATTCAAAGTGAAGGCACTGGGCTTAACCACTCGCTTTATCGTGGGTGAATTAGTATGGAGCACCTTCTAAAATCTAATCACTGCTTTGTGATAATCAGTGATTTGTAATGACTGAAACACTTTTTCAATTTGTCTGTGTGAAATTTTATTCTATCATATGACTACCAGTCCCAATTTAGCAAACTTTTGCAGTGTAAGAAAACCTGCTTATGATTTGTTTTTCAGGTCATAAAATCAAGGTTTGGGAAGGTATCCTTACACTTCATCTAGTTGGAGCCTATTTCAAAGACAGGCTTAGAGAGCAATTGTAAAATAAAAAAGAATAAGTGAAGGAATTTTATAAAATAGTTTCAGTGAATTAATGTGAATTACTGAGAATGGAAAGGAGAAGGAATATTGTGAAACTGTAAAGAATGAGAGTAACGGAAACCTCAGAGAACTCATAGCTATTAGTGTGGGTTTAGAGGTGGCAAATTCAACAGCAAATTGAAGAAAGGTGATGTAAACAGGTATATGTAGTGATATGTTTAGCACAGTGTAGAGATCTTTGAAACAGTAGAACTGATTTGATTTTTTTCATACTGACTCTGTATTCCAATGCATACCACTGTTAGTAAATACACTGCGTCTTTTGTAGACGGTGGACATTCACAAAGAGAAAGTTGCTAGAAGAGAAATTGGTATCTTGACTACAAACAAAAACACCTCAAGAACTCACAAAATCATTGCACCAGCTAACTTGGAGCGACCAGTTCGCTACATCAGGAAACCTATTGATTATACAATTCTAGATGATATTGGACATGGAGTGAAGGTAGGTGATGTTGTTAAAACAGCCAAACTGCAAATACATTGTCTTTGTATATTTTCAAAATAACCTGATGCTTTTCATGGTAATATACCAGTTTCTCCTTGCCTGGACAGTGTGTCTGTAAACATAAGAGGAGTCCTGTCCGCGTTCCTCTTCCCTTGCCCCAGTGTTTCTAAACCTTGCAAACGCACTGAATTTTATTTCTGAGGATACTTGGGACTGTGAGTCTCACCTTTTAAAATGTTTCTGAATACCAATTTGTGTGATGCTACTATTGTTTGAATCAGTTGCCAGGGATATACCTGGGGACTGAAAGGCTAATGACCATCACTTTTCTGCCTGAATTAGCACCACAAAGTATGATCCAGCTGTAATTGCCACTGGTTTACTTTGAAGCTCACCCGAAGAAAGGGTTTGCATGAGAAGGATTATGTGCTCCCTTTTCTTCTTTCTGTCAGAGTCAGTTATACACATACCCATTGACATGCTTTGTTAAAGTGAGCTCTCTACAACTTCTGTGCCATATGGGGTTTCAGGATGGGAATATTACTGCTAAGTTCGAAGCCAGCTGGTTCTCCCTTTTAAGACTAGGAAAAAAGGAGGAATTTCAGGACAAAGATCAGACTGAGACACAACTGGTGGCTGTTAGATCAGTGTACACAACAGCAGTAATATCACGTGTGAGATTAGATAATGCATTTTTAAAAGCACATCCTGAATGTAAACACAGTCTTAGCAGGTGTGAGCTCATTGTTAACTTGTGCTGCCAGGAAGACCAATACGGAAATGAGAACACTGACAGTGTTAAAGTTCCAGGAAAAGAAAGGTAAATAACACAAAGTGGTGTCATTTTTACATGACAAACTAACAAATCTGTAAGCCTGCTAAGTAGCAGTAAGGTAAGATGCTTCTTCCAGTCAAAGTATACCAGAATTTCTTTTGCTGGACTCCTAACTGCATTAGGTTATCTATGTTGTTCTATTTGAATTGTCTGCCTGGACAGCCATTTAAATGCCAATATGTTGTTTAACCTAACTCTTAAAATTCAAATTTTGAACAGTTTGATTTAAATATCTTTCCCAAGCAATTTTACTCAACATATTGTTTGTTAACAGAAGGTGGTTTTTTCCCCCATTTCTTACCCAATGAGTCAAAGTCTAAACAGATTTTAAGAATACAAGTGACTCTTTAAGCATGATTTGGAAAACCAAACCAAACAACAAAAAGCCCCAACATTAATAACTAGTTTTGACCAGAAAATTATTATCAGTCCTGTGTTAAAATCTACTACCAGTTCTTAAAAATTCTGAATTTGTGCAGGTCAGCAGAACTCCTTCTGGATATGGATGGAGCATATTAACCTGTAGGATTGCTGTTGCTAATATTTTAATAATCACTTTTTGTTTTAAGGAGATTATTTTAGAACTCATTAAAGAATAGTTTGTAATTGCTCTGCAGCACAATCTTATTTAGCACTGGCTCTAAATCATTGTAATTGGTATCCCACTTACCTCAATGTAGCAGAGTCTTACTCACTGTGATGCAATGAATTATGTTCTTTTGAAAGAACATAGTTCATCAAATGGATGGTGACTCAAATGGGCATTTGCATCCATTTGCCTGTGATTTTTTAAGATCATAGATGTGCTCAAATCAGGTTAATCCTGTGTTTAGGATAGAAGAAAAAACAACTCTTCCTGATGGGGAAAAAGTGGCCAGTTGTGCTTATGAACCTGTTGGTTTTGTTCTGATTGAGTAACTACAGATTAGTTTACTAGATCTCTGGCTGTAGAACAGAGGGAAAAAAGAGAAGATAGAAGCTTTAAATTTTTGTATTGATAGCTCTTTATTGTTTGAGCTCTTCCCTTCACATGAACATTCAGGAGGAGTTACTGCATAAATAGCATTAAATTTCCAGTTAGCATCAGGGTGCCTCAGTCCACATTCTTTGTCCTTTTTCTGCTGTAGGGCTTCCCCTCTAGTACTTTGGACACAGAACTATGTATTGTCAGGACAGTCAGAATGCTAATGCAGCAGGCATTCATTGCAGCCCCCAAGAACGATGACAAACTGGACAGAGAATAATACAGGAGAGAAAAGAAATTCAGTATGCCATGCTGAGAGAAGTTGTATAGGCACTTGAGAATCTTATTCCTTCCATTCAAAAATTTGAAGCATCAGTGAGTACCATGTTCAGGAAAGGCTGCTCTACATTATGGTTTCTTAAAAGGTGTGAAAGAATTCAAGTGTTTTTGTTTCATCCCAGCAGTCTCTCCTCATCTTCCTTCCCTGAAGCTACAATGCTGCAAAAATCTAAAGAACTTCTTGTGTGAGAGACTTGCTTTCAATTTTTTCAAATGTTTCCTGAGTTGCAAAGTCTTCCAATCTGTTCTTCCCTCCAAAGAGTTCGTTGAGTCAAGAGGATGAAAAAAAAAGTGATCCATTCAGAGTGGTGTGTATTAAGGCACAGTAATTATCAGGCAGTGCTGCTGAGGTCGCTGCTCATGGACCTTCCAGTGTAACTGGTCGCTCTGGCCAGGACAGGGGAATCTGGTTTCCCAGTGTTGCTGTATGAAGCTGAGAACATATTGGTTAATAGATCAGCTGAGCTTTAAACTCAAAGACAGGAGATTTTCTAGTAAATGAGATTATGTTTCCTTTTTAATACATTAGGGTCTCTTCTAAATGGATGAAACAGATTAGTCACTCTGGATGCTCAACTGTTGGAATTCTGCATATTTACTGTTCTGTTACAAAAGGTGTAAAGAATTTAATGATATGTTTAGATTAACTGAACTGAAAACAGGTCATTCAGATGGATAGACTAGTTTTTTGGATGGAAATTATTATGGGGAAAGAAGATACATGGTATTGTGCCACTAAGATGCAGGTCTTAGTGCTAAAAGCTAGCACTTAGGCTTTAAAATAAGATTTTGCTGTTGGTTAATATCTTTATATGTAGTTTAGAAAATGTTGATATGTAGTGCAGTATCCAGGTAGAGTGTTGTACTTCTTACAAGAAGTCATGATTTGCTCTTGATGTTTAAGAAGTATCGCATGGCATCAAGTTAACTAACAGCATTGTCTAGGAGAGAACATATATTAGCTGAATATTTTAGAGCTGAATATTATTTATTTTGGTTCAGCTAGTTGTAAGTGTGCTAATGCATGCAACAATTTAAATGAGCTCAGGCTCATTGATAAGGCTATTCTTTGACAGCCTAAAGAAATTAATCTCTGAAGTTAATCCATCTTAGATCTCACGATCCATTCTGAAAGAAGCTGCCTTTTTGTTGGCACTGTCAGAGCTTGAGTAAACAGTGTACAAGCATTTGAACATTAATTTTAAGGTATTAATCTAAAGGCTTTGTGGTCAATGTATGTTAAAAGTTTCAGCTTGAAAATCTTTTGTTCATGACATTCTGCTTTAACCACTCTTTCTATGATCTACCGATACATTATTTTGTTAATGCTGAATGCTTAACTTTTTTCTTTCTTTTTCCTTTCTCTTCATATCCTGAAGTTCCAACTAACCTTTCAATGCTTTTTTTCCTTACCTCTTTCATTTGCTCCATTTATGCATTAAGTGGTTGCTTAGATTTAAGGTAAGAAACCCCAGGGCTGGATTTCCATTCTTCTTCTTCTGAGACTATTACACACGGGGAGATGATTAACGTGACTGTTACTGATTGTTTAAAACAACACCCACTCTCCCTGCAGTGTAGCAGAACTTCTGTTGAGAGACTTCATTGCAGATAAGCATTCTGTGATAGAAATTGATGTGTTTATGTAAGGAAGCTAACACAATTAATTTTAAAAGCTTTGTGGCACAATACCGACTGCATTCAGCATATCTACCAGATCATTTGCAAGGAAGGGATGTTGTGCTATCCTTGTGTAGCAAAAAGATACAGTAGATAGATAGCAGCTGTGTATGAGCCTCCCCCTGTGTAATAGTCTTTTTATCCTATATACGGTGTAAGTTATGGTTTGATTGGGGTTAATGTTTCGGTGCTTGCTCAGATAATGAGCACCAAAGCTGTGGAACAAATTCAAATCTGTATATTATTTTTTAAAGTTGCAGTATTCTAATTTTTTTTTCAGAAACTGCTAGCACTATTTAAATACTTAGAAGCACTCATACGTGGAAACTTTCACAAGTTTGATAATTGTGGAAAATACTTAATAACCCTTAAAGAACAAGCTGATTTATTTAGTTGAATATTAAATGAGTAGTCCATCAAAGACCTCAGACTGAAGTACATCAAATTCTCAAGGATATTAGTGGTTTAAATGTTAGCAGAAGCAGCAATAAAAACCATCAAATTAATTAGGCAGTTAAAGGAAGTTAAATGATTTTATGTTGGGGTTTAAAGCACATTAATTAATAGATTGGTTATAGCCTTTATTGAGTATATGATAATCTCCTGAAATGCAGCTGGTTTGGGGAAAGAGGGAATGAAAGATTTTTAGTATCAGCTGCCACAGTTTTTAAGAGGGAACTGTATCTTAGAACACAGAGTGCTAATATGTAGTATACATATGTTAATTGAAGGAAGTTCCAGGTTGGTATTTAAGTATTTTCTGTGACTGGAAAAAAACTAAAAGAAAATCCTGCAAATTCCCAAGAAGATTGCCTGTCAAATCAGGTGTTACTGTAGATATCCCCACAATGTTCCTATGGAATTGGCCAGATGGTACTTTTTGTAAGGTATGTAAGTGTATGTAGCGGATCTGATAACAATGGAAAATTTTTAATAAGTGAGAGAATTGTCTCATGTCATTTGAAATTTATTTTTACGTAAGTGTAAGAGCCATACTGTATTTCAACTCACATAGTGTTTAAATGCTTTGAATTTGAGAGTTGCAGAATATATCTCCTGCCTGTCCACGCAAAACAGATACCTCTAACACTGAATATGTCTTATTCTGGACACAATTCATATTGGGTGATGGTTTTCTCAGTGTTGTTAAAAATCCAGTTTGCAAACTGAGTTTTCTTTGTTGCTCTCTGCAGTTGCAGTTATAAACAAGTAATGACTATCCTAAAAAAGGTTTTAAAATTGTATAATTATATCTTATGTGTGAACTGCCATATCTGTGCATCATCTGCTGTGGCAACAAGAGTCTCTTTAGCTTTTCAGAGAAAATAATGCTTTCTGTTTATAGATTTGGAATGAAAATAATGTTTTTTCATTATAACACCAGTTAAAATATTTGTTTTTAGTAAAGTGAACCTGTTAGAAATTTGATTTGAGAAATCACAATGTGTCAATCAACTTCTCATTGCCAAAACATGAGGGTTTAAAACAAAAAAGGCAAAAAGCATCTGTCAGTGGACCTGACTTACTCTTCAAGTGTCACTGTAGTCACTGTACATTAGGCTGAAAGAAGAAAACTAAAAGGCAATTACTAACCCCAGTTCTGTGTGAATGGTTATTTTACCTCACTTATGAGTGATTGAATAAGAAGTGATTAGCTTCCATTTATTTTTCATGGCTGCAGAAAAACCTTAGTCTTAGCTAGCAGCTACAATATGAACTGGACTGGCTGTGGCAGGAATAACTATGCTTGTGTCTGGGTAACTTAAATTGAAATTTTAAACAGATTTGGGTTAAAATTCCAATGACAAAACACAGGAGTATCTGTAGCATCTCCTGTCAGGAAATCCAATTGAAAATTACATTGTTTTAGCCTTTTTGTATTTTACCAGACTTGGTTCTTCACTTACTTTACATAGGTGAATGTGGTCAAAACAAGTTAACTCACCTGGTGAAGCTTCTAGTTGTGGTCATTGGCTAAATCAGGGCCGAAATTAATACATTTCACTTCCATATAATCTGGTTAATCAGAAGACAAATGTATGGTTTAATTAGACATTCAAATGGCCGAGCACAGCCTGAACAGGAATTTACTTTGAGGTAGCAAAACTCTGTTCTTGTAGCATTAAGAAGCTGAAGCAAAGTATGGAAAGGTAATTTTCATTCAGCCTTAAGTGGGGTTTTTTCCTGGAACTGGGTATAAAATTGGCTCAAAAAGGTTGTGTAGCTGCTTGAAGCTTCTGAATATAGTCCATGGAACATCTCTGATAGGACACTTCTTCTTAACAGATTTTGGGCAAAAAGATTATTCTTTTGACATCCTGAAAGTTCTAGAAAATACAATGTGACCACAGAGCACCACTTAAAAATTTCTGGCTGAGTTCAGCTTTAGAAAGTAGCTCCTCCAGAGGTTTGATTGTGTGGAATCTGGTATTTGGGATTTTTAAAAAACAAAACCCAGAACAAAACACCCCAAACAAACAAACAAACGAACAAATAAAAAATCCCCGGGCCAAACCCCCATGTCACTTGGTTTTGCTAATTGAACTGACAATAAGATATTCTTGAGAAGAATAAAAGTGTGGATTGAAAGCTTTGTTGCAGGTAAGTGCCTCACAGCCAGGTAAATACAGGGGGTTGGTGCAAATGGTTTTTGCACATCTGTTGACCACATATTGCATATGAGCAACTGTGTATTTCTGCAGTTCTTGTCCAGTGAGCTTTTGTGCTCATGAAAACATTCCCAAGAATTAAATGGAGTGTACTGCAGGATTCCTCGTTTTTAACCGGTTTATTTCACTGTAAGTTTCTTACACAGTGGAGTGCTAAAGAAACTCAGTGTGTTAAATGTTTCTAAAAATGTAACTATGAAGGAAACTCCAGTCATAGGTAGGACAATTAAGATTTAGTCACTGGAATCTAGGGAAAACTAGTTGCCGAAACCAGAAATTGGACAAATAAGTCTTACTTAAAAAATAAACTAAAAATGATAGTTTATCTAAGGGCTCTTATCAGTCCTGTTTGTGTTTCAAAGTCATCAGATGGTGCCTTCTAAAACTGGCACTGTAGCTCAATACAGGAAATAGTGGATGCAATACTACTGTACCTCTTTGAAACAGAATGGGCCATGGGACCCATTCCTTAGAGTTAATTTTATGGGGCTGCTGTGGAGCTGGATCTCAGAGCATCCTCCAGGTTGTGTTACTTAACAAGGATCTGCGTATCTTCAGTTGTTTCTGCAGCTTCTTCTTCAGCAAAACTTGCAATTCCAGCTCCAGTGCTGACAAAGTTACAGCTTTGGAGGAAGACATTTGTTTCTGTAGTGCAGGTGCTTGCTAATTCGTTTATAAAAAGCTTCTGCAAGGTATCCAGTAAAAATAAAGCTTAACCAAGATCTCACTAGAATTTTTTGGTGTTCTACCATGTGACTTCAGTTGGTAGTATTTTTCACTTTTTTTCTTCCATGGAAAGAGGCAAAAAAAAAAAAAATTGGAAAAATCCCTATGTGTATTCTGCACAGACCCTGTGCCCTACTTGTCCGTTCACAGGGTTGTCTTCCTCCTGTCAGCTGTGGATTTTTCCTGAGCTTTTTGCCCAAATCATTACTGCCACTCTTATTTTTTCTGTTTTTAGCACAGTGGGTAGCTGTTTTGGCAGTTGTGAGCCAAGACAGAGACACTTCTTTGTGTTTCTGGTTGCAGGCCCTGTTTTGCCACGCATTTGCTTAAAATAATTTGCAAGCTCTAAACTAGAAACCAGCCCCAGATCAGTGGGGTCCTGCAGTCAAACGATGCATTCCTCTGCTTTCACCCTCTCGTGAAATCAGTTGCATCTGGGTAGCTGCAGCTGTGCAGACCCAGAGAGGAAATTATGTCAGAGACAGTGCAACTTCTGGCAAATACCAACTTACTCTAGAAAACAGATTTTTGAAACTTGACAACAAATGTGACCTTGAGTTCTGGTGGTTGCTTTGGATTTTAGGAGTTTGTGAGATGGATGTGTGTGGATGAGGATTTGTGTATGGAAACTGTATTTACAACCACATATGCATACTGGAAAAGGCAGTAAAGTTTGGAAGAGAGGCAGCATTAATGGCTTTTTTTTTTCCTCCCCTAGTGGAAGTATCATAGGAGACATTTGGAAATGTTGGAATCTTTGTATCTCAGCTGAAGTTGCAACTTGTATAGTTTTACGTTTTGGCTTTTTTTTTTTTTTTTTTTTAAGCATCTTGCATGCTTTTAGTTCCACAGATTTGTCCATTTTGATCAGAACTGCTGGAATAATTTTAGATTTTGAATTTATTTTCTGTGATTATTCGGCAGTAAGCCAAAGGGAAAGCTACATGCATAGGGTTAACTTAGAGTGGCTGATCTTAAAGCCATCGGTCCTGTCAGATTTGAAGACAGCCCTGTAAATTTTAATTACTTGCTCTTTGAACATTTCAATTTCGATGTTGAAAAGTCATTTCAAAGAGCCTGAAACTAAGCTTGCTGTCAGTGTATTTCCCCATCTTTCAGCTTTAAGGATGGCTTCTTGTTGACTAAGTTTCTGGGCTAAGAAAGGATCGCTTTTTCTTTGGCCACGTTTTCTAAAGCTTTCTTGCCATCCTATGTCAAGGATATATTTATTTATAGTGTTAATGAAGGTGTTTTGCAGTCACTGGAGTTCTGCATTAGTCAGGCAAGAATTGCCTCTGCTTCTTACTGTGCATGGTGTGATGTCACAGCATCCTCCACCTCAACTGTCCTTTCTATTCATGTAGCTGTAGCCCAGTGGAAGCCGAAAACTTCCTTTTTGTTCTCGCAGTGATTGTATATAAAATAAGATTCTTTGTGGTTAAATATATGGAATTCTGTATTAACTGTAAAGCGATAGCTAGTGGTTATATCATCTGGTCAGAAACAATAGTGTAATATAGCAAGTGACAATTCAGTAAGTGTTTAATTAAGGTGGATTTTGTTCATTTGTGGGTTTGGTTTTTTTTGACCACTCAAGTAGGTAGGTGAGTGAAGCATGTGTGTTTAATGAAAGAGGAAATACAGGGGGTGCTGCAACTTTAAAAAAAAAAATCAGATTTTGCTGTTTCTTTAATGTTCCGTGTATAGAATAAAATATACTTCATTTTACACTTCCCCTTTTCCCTTCAAATAGTTGTAGTTCAGTGCTTACCTCATCCCTCACTTGAATTAACTTTAGATTTCTTGTTGCTTAGAGTTGGCTTAAAGGACTTTATAATGCAGTACAAAATAATTTTGTCTTAAATTGACATTACAAAGTACTCTTGCACAACTAAATCCAAACATCTGTTTTTGAATCTGACAAAAAAGAAACCTCTTCCAATGCTTGGTTTTCTTTTCCTCCCAGCAGATTGAAAATGTGATAGCGCTAGGATTATTTAGAGTCAGGGAATCAAGTTTCAGGGGATTAGAATACTGAATACATTACTCTTTACACTGTTGTCATTATTTATCAATTCACAAATCTAAACATTGCCAAGGTTTTAAGGGAGTTATTATAATCAAATTTTAAAGGAGTAATTTGCTTTAATGATGTTTGCAAATACTCTGAATGCCTTGATGGCTGTTTTGTTTTTATATGGGAGGTGAGGGCAGGAGCCAAGGCTTACGTTTTGGAGAGAAAAACCACTGTGAAATAGAGCATGACAGGAAGAACAGCAAAAGGGATGTAAGCATACTTGTTTAGGTTTGTTGAATATCTCTGTGTCTAAGCAGTAGATTGAACGTTTGTGAATCAAAGCTGTTTTGTAAGCAGAGCATGTACTGATTCCTGTAAGGATGCAGAGAATTATGCTTGGCTGGCAGACCACAGAGAAGCAAAATGCCTACACTGGTAACAATTGTTTATGATTCCTAGATTGATCAATCAGTCAGGAATGCAAATGAGTTTTTACAAGAAGTTAAGAGTAAATTCTTTTGTGTAAGGTTTACTTCATTAGTATTTTAACCTGAAAGAGGGGAGTGGACAGCTGCAGTTATATCACATCACTGCTAAATATTTTTTCCCTGTCCATTTATTTGTCATTTCTTAGAGATTAAATTGCTACAAATTTGGGGGGGGGGGGGGAAATATGCATCTTTGTATGTTTCTCAGTGTAGCTTTTTTGCTATGCTTACATATACATCACTAATATTGACAGTAAATATTGTATTTTAAAAATTTTATATGCTGTGAAAGCATGAAAACATTAATGGGTCTTATTTATAGATTACTTTGACTTTCTATATCTGTATAAATCACATTAGATCGTGGCCTATTAGATAAGCCTTAGTATTTTTAGATAGTATTCAAAAATCTTTTTGCAAATTCACCATTCAGTAGTGCAGTGTGAAATAACTGCCTTTATCTCAAAAGATGAATGGGAGGTTCAACCAAGTTAGGTGCAGTGTCTCTATTGTCAGTGGGTTAATGTTCATGTGATAGCCTAAGGGCAAGTTCAATTATTTTTTTTTAATACACAATTTAAAAAAACCTATGTAATAAAGAGTCCTTTGAGCGTAACTCTTGACTTCTAGCAGAGTGGAAATTGCATATAAAACGCATGGCCTCTCAATTTTTTGTTTGTTTAAACCTTCCCCTACTTGGAGTTAATTGCTAAAGGCTTCTCAGTGTCTCTCCCCCTAGAACCTGAGCTTAGCGAAGGCCGTTTTTCTCCCCGTTCTTTGTGCAGGTCAGCACACAGAACATGAAGATGGGTGGGCTGCCTCGTACAACACCACCCACCCAGAAGCCACCAAGTCCACCCATGTCAGGAAAAGGAACTATTGGGTAAGTGCAGTTACCGAATGGGTAAATGGCTTTGGTGTACAGAAGGGAAAAGTTGGAAGATTCTTTCTTTTTCTGTAGTGTGAGGGGTGTTTTTGTTTTATTTTAACCATTCATAAAGGTCAAGAGGTGTTATATCTGCATCCTCTTATACTGATCTGGTCATATATATTAGTGTGCTTCTGCCAGAAGACAGTGGGCATCATCAGCCTTTGCCAGCAGGAACCTTGTTCTCATTGCAGAACACTTACAGCTACATGCTTCAGAGTAAAATGTCATTAACTGTGCGGCTTTGACAGGTAGTGCTAAACAGCTGAAAAATTAGTACGTGGCACTGGTCATTAATTATTTGTTGTGTGTGTTATAAAGGAACTTGCCTGTTAAGTCTATGAACTTGACTTTGACCTTAGGAAAATGTGTTGTGTGATGAATGCTGTTTGCTGGTATGTGACTATGTATAGTCATACAGACTCTGGTGCTTTATTTTAATACAAGATAATGGCTTACTTTTAAATCAAGAATGGGCCAGGCAAGACAGTTTATTAATAGGAAGGTTGAAGTACATGAAGAACATCCTTAATTATTTTTTCTCATCCTATCAAGTAGGTACTGCAAACTTGCAGAAAAAAAACCCGCATTTTTTTAGCTTACATTACTGATTAGCATGTAGCTGTCTTTTAAAGAATGAAAAATCTTTGAGTTTGTCTTGCTTCTGAAGTATGCTCATGCTTGTGTAGGCGTCACTCCCCCTATCGTACCCTGGAGCCGGTTCGTCCCCCGGTGGTACCCAACGACTACGTGCCTAGCCCAACGCGCAATATGGCTCCGTCGCAGCAGAGCCCCGTGAGAACAGCTTCTGTCAACCAGAGGAACCGCACATACAGGTACTCAGTCCTGCACACAGTGTTCTTGGCATTGTGTAAACATGTGGCCAAAACATGCTGTGGTAAACGTCAAATCCGTCTGCACCTACCTCTGCAGTGGGGCTTGCCAAGTCATCATACAGACTGTGACTGTCATTGGCCATGATGAGAATGAGCACCAATAAAACCATGATAGTGAATCATGTTGAGATATCATTTTATCCCCTAGTCACCTCAGTTTTAGGGCTGTCAGTTAGTTACATACTTAATAAATTGCTGAGATTGTGATGTCTTTCAAGGAGGTAGATACTATTTTACTAAATGCTTACAGAACTGGGGAAAGGCACTGTACACAACTTGCCTTCTACATGTTGAAGGGCTGCATAGTATGCTTATAGTTGACATTTTTGAACAGTCTTTGGTGTTGATAGATTGAGTAGCTGAAAAAAGAGCATTGTATTTTGAGGATTTCAAACAACATAAAGCTTAACTGAATTAGCAAAGGTTCTGCAGAAGACTAGCTTTTTCTCTAGGATAATAAAAGTTTCATGATATGATGGGTCTAAAAACTTCCCTTGAAATCCTTACTTGTTAAACATGGTAAGCAGTTGAGGGTGGCTAAACAGATGGACTTAAAATATAAGAAATCTGACTTCTACTTTGCTATCGTACAATTTCTAGGTTGTAGTAGTCTCATATGAAAGCGTATGAATCACAGCCTAAGCTGTCTACATGTTTTAAAGTTACAGGAAAAAGATCTGTATTGGCTCTGTAGGGGTTTAGCAATCCTGGAATGATGTGCTTTGATTGAGGTTCCATTTTGGGGCAAGTTCACTAAGACTAACTGAAGAACCTGTTGTGTTGTAGTCAAAGTGAAGAGTTTTAGGAAACCCCAGCTTTATATGGTTTTATATCATCCTTGTTTCCTTTCTCTTCTTCCCTGGTGCTTCTCTGGTTTAGTAAGATGCTGTATGAGGGATCTTGTGTTTCAGCATGCACAGCAGTATATTCACACCCTGGTTATTTTGGTTTCTTGCAGCAGCAGTGGGAGTAGTGGAGGAAGCCACCCAAGTAGTCGGAGCAGCAGTCGAGAGAACAGTGGAAGTGGAAGTGTAGGTGTTCCCATTGCTGTTCCCACACCATCTCCTCCTAGTGTCTATCCAGGTAAATGAAAACTTGCTGTTCCTTTTTCTGACTCAGCATTAACCTTTAGCATTTGCAGTCTCCTAAACTCCAAGGGAAGGCTCTGAGTTTGTTGCTATTGATAGTATGAGTTTGAGTGAAGTACTGTCTTTTCTGAGAGTGTCTGATGTGCTGTAATGCTGCTTTTAGGTATTAATTTGTTTATCAGAATTTTTGGCCTGGCTGCCTGCATGTGACAAGGTAGGACACAGTACCTTTTCAGTGGACTGAGGGAAACTTCTCTCTTGTCCTTTAAAGCAAATAAATGTTTTTTTCATTGGCTGTTTATACATATACAAAGGAGCGTGTTGTTAGAAAATTAGATTAAATGAGAAGCAGGCACAGAATGAATCTCTACTACATTAATGCAAGCCTGATTTGCCCCAGTCTTTCCAGAAATAGAAGTGTTACTAGTACTTCTTTTTCCTTCGCTCAACCTTTTCAAGGAAGAAGAGTGTACAGTTAGCTTGCATGTGATCTGAAATACATGATGCTTATGAGACAAAGAGCTGGAAATTTTTTGCTTTCTTCTGTATTTTCTACTTCATACAAAAGATAAAGGTAGATGTGCTACAGATCAAAGAATAAATAACAAAATGTAAAGATGTATTTCAAAAGTAATGGATTTCAGTGAAAAATTCTGGATTGTTCCCTTCAGACCTGGAAAGACATGGATTTGCTTGACCCTCATTTACCATCTACACAGGAATGAGTCTTTCTTTAACAGCTCCATTGTTCTCTCATCTCGTGCATTCTAAAATACGATGCAGCTAATAAATAGCTAACGCTGAAGAGTCAAAGGCTTTCTCTAATCCTTGCTAACATATCTCCTTATTAACTCCACCTCTTCCTCCTCTCTTCACTTAGCCCCTGCTGGCTCAGCTGGCACTTCTCCCCTTCCTGCTACCTCTACTCCTGCCCCTACTCTTCCTGCTCCTGCCCCTTCCTCTGCTGCCCCAGATGCTGCTGCTGCTGCTGCAGGAGCTCAGCCCCTTGCTGATGGCTTCACCTCTCCAACTCCCCCCGCTGTTTCTTCCACACCCTCTGCAGGTGAGTGTCTGCTCCAGCTGCTGGGCAGATGAACCCAGATGTGTCATGGTCCAAGGCATTACAAAGTTACTTCAGAAGCAGTGGTTCATAATTCGAAAAAAAATTTAATTACAACTAGAAAATATCTGCTAATACCCAACTCTAAGGTCATAGTTACAGTAGACAAGTCAAGGTGTGCTAGCTGTATAAGCAGCAATCATTTAATTTTATAATTTTACTATTTAAAAATTTATATCATTATTTATTAAATTGTAATTTTATTTCTGTTTGGATACTGAGAACCTCATAAGGTAATTATGTTTTGAGGGAACCAGCACTGATATTCTGATTTTTTTTTCATTAATTGAATAAAAAAAAAGCACATCTAGCAAAGTATAATTTATATGGCTGGTTTTTTTCAAAGTGACAAGTCTCCCTTCAATGACCTGATGAAAAGGGCAGGGTTTTTATGTTCAGTATTAGGTGAAATACAAGTTTTTATTATGCAGAATAGTGTTAGAGCATTTTGTTTTAATAGGTGGTACTTAGGGTGTATATTTCCATTTGCCTTTTTTTTAAGTGCTTATGAAATCACCCTACAGTTCTCATTTTTTCATGTGCTGAAGTTGCAGCGTGTAGTACTTACCAACCATGACACTGTCCTGCATCACCTTTTGATGAGGAGGTGCAACTGCATTGTAAAGATCTCCTTTAGGCAGCAAATTCATGTGTAGCTACCTACATACTGTAGTTTTTGTTATAGTGGAGGCTGCTTGTAAGGATGTGAATTGGTTTGTGTGTTTATTAGTGTGCATCTCTTCTAGTAAGAATTGCACCAGGTGCCAGAAGCATACTTGAAATTGTATTTACTTTAAGCTGCTGTGGCTCATATACAATAAGAAAATACTTACACTAGAATCCATACCTGTGACTAGAAGGTTCTAAATTGTGATGAATTTTTGTATCGGAAGATGATCCTGTTCTCTAAACTACTTTCATGTTCAGAAGATGAGCTGTGGCATATGGGCCCTCAATTGGTTTTCCAGTTTTGGTGCAGTCAGTATCCCAGTTCTTAAGCCATGTTGTTTCTGTATTTTTAACAAGTCACAATCAAGCAGAGATTAGTATTTTAATGGCTATAAATTCTCATTCACAATTCAGTGAGACAAGTTTCAGGTTACTTACTATTTTTAAGATCTTTGGTTTACTGAAGTTTCTTGCATGACTTCTCTGAAATAAAGTATTTGAAGAGACTGGGTAGTTTACCCTTCATGACGTTGTAGTTTTTGGTCCTTAAAAACGTCTTAGATCTGTTTCTTCTCCCTCCCCCAATCACCACCAGTGATTAAGTAACAGAGAGACAGACACATTGGAAGACACATCAGGAAAAATGTGGAAAAGCCTATATTCTAGGTGGATTCTTTCTTATCTGTTCCTCATCTCTAAAAAGGGCATTTTTTGAGATGTATGTATTGGTAAAAAGGGGAGGAATCTGAATCTCTGGTTCATGCATTTGCTCTTAGAAGCAAGTAACAGACCGAGCAACTTGCATTTCATTTACTGACCTAGTGTGAAGTTTTGCAAAGCATTCAAAACATAGTGAAGGACAAGGTAATTTTTACAAAATTGCACATTCCTTTGTTCTGTTTCCCTGTTTGCTTCTTTCCCCAACCACAGTGACCATCCTTTCTTCCCTTGTTTTATTGCAAACTCTGAAACATACTTCTAGGACAAATGGTGGAGGCACAATAGTTTGTGGAGGGTAATAACCCATATGGGTATAATAAATCCAATTTACTGTTCTATGCAGTATATACGCCAGAGTACTTTATGTGAGCACAGAAGATAGCTTGCTTTATTTATTGCTTGCTTAGATTCAGGATCAGTGACTTGGATACAGGAAGTGATGAAAATGGAGAGCAAGTTTTTAAGGAGTTGTTTTAATTGACAGCTCCCTGACACAGGATCTTTGAGGATGACTTCATTTATTCCATCCTTCATGCAGTTTCTAACATTCTCCCCAAATGACTCTCTAAGTATCTTCTAAACAGCACTAAGATAGGTAGTATTGTGTTTTTTCAGTTGTAGAAGGTAACAGCTTTGAATCTTGGAAATGGCATACAGTTAGTTTTGGCATATATGTTCCTTAATTGCAGGACTGTGGGGTGTATTTTTTTTTCAGGTTTCTAAATAAATTTGCAAGAAGTTATTATAATCCATTATTTAAAATAGATAACTGGGAATTATCTTCTTTCATTTTGAAGCTTTATAGCTTAGACACCTTTGTATTTTCCTCCTGGTTTTTGTAAGCAGTGCTGAGTACAGGCAGTTGGGAGAGTTGTTTTTTTGTGTTGCTATTTAGAGATCCAGCGTCCTGCAGCTGAACTGGCTCTCTCCTCCTAGGATGCAGACTGTCTTAAAAAGAAACAGAAACCTTTCCTAGCCTTTGAAACTTGAATGCAGGTACAAAAAAGGCAGGCATCATTCTTGTCTTTGCTAATACATTTCTCTTTCTAACCTAGGTCACTCAGTGCAGTTCTACAGCATGAACAGGCCTGCAGCTCGGCACACCCCCCCGACAATAGGGGGATCTTTGCCATATCGGCGTCCTCCTTCCATCACATCACAGACAAGCCTTCAGAACCAGATGAATGGAGGACCATTTTATAACCAGAACCCAGGTAAGAAGCTTTGTCTCGTCCACTGAATTCAACAGTGGTGACTGGAGTGACCTTCAGACCTCTGAAATTTTATGTTCTGTCTCTATTGCAGTTCTCACACTTCCAGTATGTTGCTGGTAGCCATGCCAAAGCTGCAGTGCAAGTGCGGTGTTCAGGTTCCTTTACAGCAAGCAGCTTAAAACAATACTGGCTTTGTTGCCAAATAAGTTTACTTTTGATGTCATAGTCCCTCTTAGATAAGTTTTAGTCCTCTACTCGACACCATGTGTCATGGATTTGCTTTGGTGTGAGATGAGTATTTGGTTTTGCATCAGAATGCTGATTCTTCATCAATCAGCCTTTGTCTTGTATGCTTTTTCCTGCTGGTTAATGGACAGTTCAGGAAACTGCACTTGTTTTACAAGGGTAAGCAGTAGACACCTAAGAGACATCAGTAGTGGTTGGCATGGGCTGCAGGGGAGCTGTGTCATCAGCTGAGTCCACAAATGATGTTACTTTGTGGCTGATCTGCCTTACAAAGCAAGATGAGATATAAACAGAGGGTGCTGTGTCCTGTGTGTCAGCATAATGCTGTAGCCTTTTAAGGGGTAAGCCTAAGGAGTCCTTTTCCCTGTGCTTGTGATGAGACCTGAAGGTTTTAATACCAGAGTAAGGAAGAGTTTCTCTTTTGACAAAGCTACAGAAAGGTGCAGGGGACATACTGAAGGTTTCTTGTCAGGAGCTGCTCTATTACCAGCAAGATGAATGTCAGCTTGCAAGCACTTCAGTGCACTGGTGTTTTCTGGTTGTTGTGGTAGTGGGTTTTGGAGGGGGTACATGTGTGTGTGTGTTGGGTTTTTTGAGTTGAGCACTGAACTTGGAATTAGGTCAAATGCTGCAATCTGCATTTAAGGGATTTGATCAGGTTCAAATATTACTGTTTGTGAGCTACCCTGAAGAGACATGTGTGTGCTGAGCTTGAGAAGGAAATTTATGGTCCTGCTGGGGACAAGGGAGTGGAGGGGGTTATATGACTAAATTATAGCCCAGTTGCCTAAAATATGTGGTATTTTTAAGCACATTATATGCATATTGAAGGCTGAAGTGGGGAATAGGCAAGAAGGAAAGGGTAATAGCAATCAAACAAATCCTTTGCAATAAAAAGGATTTTGAGTATATCTAGAGTTTTTGACAACTGCTGTGCATTTCTGTTTTAGCAAAGGGATAGTTCTCTGCAAGCTGCCAGTGCTTGGTTAATAGGTAATCACAGAAGATGCCAAATAGACTTTAACTAACTTACATAACCACAATTCAGTCTGTGTACCAGAAAGGAAGATAATTATTACCGTGATTAGTCACTTGAACTGCAAATCACAAAGACTTCAATGATACTGACATATTTGATACAATATAAAGAAGCAGTTGTAGTAAGAGTCTTTTTTTTTATAGATACCTAGCAGAGTACAGAATTTTTAGCTTTGCAGTTATACTAAACCAAGTTTTTTTCGGAGTGTACCTCGAAAGGAGAGTATGCTCAAGCATGCATAATTGATGAAGACCCTAAGAACAGATGGGCTGCTGTGTCTGTAAAGAGGAGGGTTAGTAGTGATAGGACAGAGGCCACAATTACTTCTCAGCATTCCTGAAGAGAGGGAGAAAACACAAACATGAGAGGTGAAAAAGAGACCTTACAATAGGCAAAGAGGAGTGGTTCTTGTTCTTTGTAGGGTGTTTGGCAATGACACAGTACTGTTATTTCCACTGCCATTTTTAGTATGTTGGCATAGTCAATTTTGTTTATTCACTTCGCAGGAGGATGAAAGATAAATGCATTGTCCTCTTCTGTTGAATGCCACTTCTAATGTAATAGAATTTATCTACTTCAGGGTGAGATCTTTTTAACAACTGCAAAGAAAATAGTAAGAAATGCAGACCCTAAATGATGTCAGCATACATCTGTTCCAAAGCCACTCTTGCCAGCCATGCCACCTAAGAAGTGTTTTGATTTTGCAACCTTAGATACCAGTGTCTCAACAGTATAGAGCTTAGCACAGGCTAAAAACCCTATGAGAGAAACTGGGCAAGTATTGAGATGGTGGTTGACACTACACCCTGATTGTACAGCTGAATTCTTACCAGGCTGAAGCAACCTAGTGGGAGGTGCTCTTGAGCATTTCTGAATTTATTTACAGCAACTGTGTGGTGAATCCATCAGTTGCCTGTATGGAAGGAAGCTGGAAGGGAATGTTTAAGCTGGTGTTTAGCTCACCTTTTGAGATAGCAGAGGTACAGTAAAGTTCTTCCGATGCACTTTCTATAAAAAAATCATTATTAATAAAATATTTCTTTTATTGGCTCCTAAAGGTGAAAACTAGATGAGAATGATTATATAGCATACAAAGACTAATATGATAGTCCCTGTGCAATGCATAGACTGAAGCACAAACCAAATGGTTAAGATAAACAAGGAGTGATGTCAGCTAGTATTAGTGTCACCATTTTGACTAAACTACACAAACTGAACTAAGGGATTTCTTGTATTGGCTTGGTGTGCTTGTCTAGACTGATTTATTTTCCTCCATGGAAAGCCTCGTTATTGCTTTCAAAGAAATATATATAGCACATGAACAAAGTACATTGAAGGGACCAAGGAAACTGGAGCTAGTCTCATATGATAGATGGGAATCATATGAATCCATATGATGTTGAATAGAGGAACCATTTTGAAATGGAACATTTTGGTAGCACATATAATTAAAAAAGCAGGGACTTCAGAGTTGTGCAAGAATACAGAATTCATGAATTCAAGTTCCTTTTTTCTGCTTTGAAAAAATGCAAGAGATGTTTTCCTGGCTACTGTGGTTACACTTGAAGGAATAAATACTCTGAGGTCACATCATTCAAGTCAGATGAACTGCAATCAGAAATGTGTTTCAGTTTTTCTGGAGAGGTATCAATTAAATGGTGAAATAGTGGAACTTGCTTTATAGGAAGGTACAGGGATATTTTTGTGACAAAAAGGATGGTGGCTTTTGAGGTTTTTTTGTTTGGTGTGTGTGGTTGTGACAGGAATGTGAATGTGAGTGGCAGAAGAAATGCAAAGCACCTCAGATAATGGTTGCTGGAATAAGCAAGCAGAAGAAATTTTGAGACATGAATTGTAAATGCCATGGACTTGTTTTCACTTGCTATGGTGATGTGAATTAATTTTAAAAGTACTACATCATACCTGGCAGTTTTCTTACTAGCTCTGGAATTAGTCTGAAATGTATTTAGTTCTGTCTGCAAGCTAAATAAATGTATATGAAGTGTAGATCTTTTTCTCCTCATCCTTTTGGATGTGATTAAATGTTTTCGTATGCCACTACTAACAAGAAAATCATTTATTTGTGCTTTTCCTGGGGTGTGCTTTCTGAAAAATAATCTTGCAACTTACTTAAAGAATATTGCTGCATTACTCAAAAGTGATACTGAACCCAGATAAAACTAGTTAGCTGATTTTTAAACTTAAATATGGAACTGAACCTTGCATTCCAGTTTTAAACCACAATTCAGTGTTACAACATTTGGAATTGGCTGAGAGTATCTTCTCTAAACGTGAATTCACATGTATTGTACAAAGCTCTTCTGGTACCAGTAAAAGGGCTGTTCAGAGTTCAGTGCAGTGGTCTGTGAAATCAGGTGGGAAGGTAAAGAGGCAGCACATCTGGAACAGCCCC
>NW_008651454.1:26881-37958 GCF_000695815.1 Acanthisitta chloris
GATCACAAGTGTTGTCTTTCAGGTATGCACAGTTCTCCAAAGGCATCTCTCTTGGTTTTGTCTAAAATAACTTCCTCATTCGATGTTGGGTTTTTTTGCCCTTTTTTTTGGGAAAAAAAGAGCTGTATTCGTTTTCATTACTAGGAATTGTGGATGTTGTTAGTCACCTCTATAAACATCAATCAGATCTGAAAGAGGGAGGATTGTAGAGTCCTCTTGGTGTATTTGTTAGTTAGGTTCATTCATAAAGTTCTATATTCTGTAGTGATAAACTTCAGCTTAAGGGAATCTCATAGTCAAATCAGAAAAATACTTCAGCACAGGTTCTTAATGTTATGAAAAAGAGCTGGTGGGAAATTTTAAAAATAGAGAAATATCCTTGAAGAAAGGATTTAAAAAATGCTTAAGCCACCTGAGCCATTTTCCTTTGAATGTCAGTCTTTTTATCTCAGCTTCTTGGCAACCTGCTACACTGTCTGAGTGGTGATGATGTCTATTTTCCTGTTTGCTGCTTTGTGGTGTTTCTAACTGAATGCCTCTCTCTTTTTAATTTCTGTGGCAGCATCCCTTGCTCCTCCTCCCCCCTCCATCCTACAGGTAACTCCACAGTTACCATTAATGGGATTTGTGGCCAGAGTTCAAGAAAACAGTAAGTTTGCTGCTTCCTCATGCTATGTTTTATTCCTGGGTGTGACCTTTGTTTTGAGTTGATGAAAGGTTTGCCTGTATGTAGCCGGAATTCTGCCTTCTCTACTGCCTCTGCAAGTTTGTCTGAATTTGTGATGGGTGGGAAAAGGAGATAATTTTATTGTCTCTGGTGTCTTCACAAGTTGTAACTGTTGGTCCCAGTGCAACTAATTGGGATAGGGAGTTACTACTTCAACCTGCTACCATGGTTTTAGAGACATCTTCAAGGTTGTACTATTGTTTATTTTCAGTTTCAGATACTCCTCCCCCACCACCGCCTGTGGATGAAACAGTGTTTGATGAGTCTCCACCTCCACCCCCACCTCCAGAGGATTATGAGGAGGAGGAAGCAGCTGTGGTGGAGTACAGTGATCCCTATGCTGAGGAGGACCCTCCTTGGGCACCAAGGACCTACTTAGAAAAGGGTATGTTTAGAGCTAGTAGAGACAGTAGGGTTGTGTTTGTGAGAACATTTTGCATGAGCTCTTGCCATCCTGCTTTCGGACATGGAGGCTGCCTAGACTCTTTCCTGGCCAGTGTTTGGTATTGTGGTAGAGGTGCTCCTCCAAATGGCAACTTAAAAGAACGGAAGTTAAGCTGCTCTTACAAGTCTGACTTTTTTACCCCCTTTCTTCACAAAGGAAAGATAATGACCAGCTGGCTAACTATGTGTTTTTTAATTCCTCTCTAATCTACCTAAGACTTACCTTTCACTTAATCCTGAGAATCAAACTCTCATATGAGGTCAAAAGTGAATGAATCAGTGCTGCAGTTGCACTGGAGCTTTGAAGATATGGGTGCAGCTGGTGAAGTGTGTTTGGGGCTGTGCTAAGCTAAGAAGCACTGAGTCTGTGTGGGACTGACTAACTGAGGCACTGCTGTGTGGCTGCATCTCAGTGTTTTCTGGTTCTAAAGCAGGTGTGTGGAAACATGCTGGAGTAGAACTACAGGTAAAATCAACTAAGCAGGTAAATGGTCCACTTGAATATGGTAAAATCTACTGCCTGGGGCTCTCCTGTAAAACAGGGTCACATAACTCTTACTCTAAAGGGTGATATAAAATCTAATCTAATGTGGCAAAGCAACCAAGCATCTCACCTGACTGTTAGACCCATTCAGGCTGTATCGGGGGAAAAAATACCAAGAATGCCACAAAGATAAACCCAGTGCAGGACATGAGTGGATGCAAAAAAAAAAAAAGATGGAAAAGGCACATTCTGCCAACTGCAGCTTGAAGAAAATAGTACTGTTCCTGAGGGAAATGGAGGAATATGTGGGAGTTCTGTGTTACTCCCCCACCCCCATTTAGCAGCTGTGTTCAGTGCAAGGAGTACCCAGGCTCTGCTGACAAGGTAAGGCTACGTCAGACAAAGTGCCTGATCTGCAGGGTGTTTACTTGACTTGCTTTATCTGTTGACCTCTCCACACCTCTGATGGCCAGAAAGGGTCAGTGTTGTTCTATTGATGCACACAGGCTCCTTGATTAAAAGATGCTTTAGCTTATTGTGGTCAGGAAAGCTTTTTTCTATGAGGCAGGACGAGGGAAAAAGGGATCTTATAAACAATGTACTCTTTTTGCTGTGCAGTTTGGAGGCTATTCAGGTTGGTCTGTTTCTAGAAACACTCATAAGACTAATAGAAATTGAAGTGCTTTCAATGTATAACGAGTTATTAAATAGTGGGTTTAGGATACCAGAAAAAAAGAGAAATTGACATAGATGTGGATTCTGTTGTAGTTACATGAATAGTTCTACTTGCATTCAGCCCATGTGTTGAGATTTACTGCTTTGCTGGAGCTGGAAGAGAAGTGCTTGGCTGTGAATTTTTTTGTAGCAAACAAGCTTTAAATTTAATGAAAAGCCTCATGCAAAAAGAGGACTTTCATACTCAAAGAATGTGTACACTTATCCTGCTGGGAATTATAATGCTTTATCTTCTGTGAAATAATTTATCCTGTGGCAACTCCTTAAGTTCCTATAAATAGTATTCTGTGCCACATGATTCAGGGAGGACAAAACTGATGACTGTTCCAACACTGTTACCCCCAGCAAGCACAGTAGCAATTCCTAGGATTTGTGCTTGTTCTTTTAGGTGTTCTGCTATCCAAGTTCGTATGAAAGCATTTGTAATAGGATGAGGGTAGATGACTTTTGCAATAGAAGCTGAGACACCCAGGAGCTGTCAAATACAGAGCTGCTCTATATCGAAATGGGATTCAGTAGGAACCTGTTCTGTAAAGGGGTCAAGCAGTGTGGGAGGTACCTTTAACTTTGAGATATGCTCTAACCTACAGCTGAGGAAGGAAGTGAACACCAGATCCATTTTGAACAGATGGAGAAACTCTTAGGTAGGACATAGTTACTGGGGATGTTGAACTTGTGGACACTACTGTGTGACTGTAATAGCAACAGCCAACCTCAATGTCCAGGGATGCACATTGCATTTTTCTTTTGAACTCTGTGTCTGGATGTGTGGCAGGAAAAGGTAAGAAAATGTCCCAGCTTTGCATATCAGATGAACAAAAATGGGTATCCAGAAGGAAAAATTGCCTTTATACCTCATACAGTAATCGTATGGTCACAACTATCAGATTTTGGTTGAATCAGCCTGGCCTACAGCTGTGGTCAGTTGGACATAAGAGAGTTCAGCCAAACTCTGTTTAATTGTTAAAGAACCAAAAATGACTGATTGGAAGAATATCAACCTAAATGAGTAATTCTTTTTTTTGTAACTGCCTTGAAACGTGTTCAGATAGAACTAAAAGAGGCCCTGGCTCAGGCTCTCAGGGAAGGATGCCACCTCCTGAGTCAGTGTTGCTGCTTCCTGTCTCATCTGGAGCCTTTTTTGCAATACTGGCCTGGACTCCTGGTAACTTGTGGCATCTGACAAGCTCACAGCTTGAACTGGTGGGACTACAGACAGAAGGATTAAACAGCCTTTTAGAGAGAGGAGCGTTGCCAGTACAAAAATAACACACAGGAGGAAGCAATGGTGATGTAAAAACAAAACCAGGCTTCAGGTAATTTTAAAAGAGGCTTAACAAGAAGCAAATGTTCATCACAAACTTACGGAAGAGTTTCCTTCTTGTGGTCATGAAATAATGAATCCATTCAGTATCAGAAGGGGCTAAAGTTCACTCAAAAATAAGAAGGAAAGGAATCAGAAGTTACTGTGATCCTTGGAGTATTTTTATCAAGAGAATGAAGAACAACAGCACAGTGACTCTAGGATGAAATTTTAAAATTGAAAAGTAATTTTGAAGGACTTTAATCAAATGTATCACATGTTCTTACAGTGACTTCTGTCAAGCTAAAAATTTACTCATTTTTCTATTTGTTTTGTTTGTGTAGAGTTGTACATCTAAAACTAATTCGAACGAGTTACTTTACAACTCTGCTGGCCCAAGTGTAGAGCCAGAACATGTGTTTTTTAAATATGTTCTAATCAAATGATACCAAAAAATAGAATAAAGTCTCTGTACATACTCCAGTTCTCCACTGGGATTGATCTGTATATTTTATACTCTCTTCAGGATCCAGGTTTCCCTAGTAAATATTTGTGTCGATTCCTTTGCTCCCTCAAAAGGAAATTACTTCTTTTCTTTGGAAAAGAATGATGAATTTAGTAGGACTCTTGGACACGGCTCACAAACACAAGCTGTTAATTTTTAGCCCTTGCTTTCGTTTAGAGTATCTGTCCCCAGCACAAGATTTTAGGATCCCTGTGCCACATCCATTTTGTTTCAATGGCAGCACTGCATGTTTCATTGCCAAGTGCTCAAAGCAGTCAGTGGTTGATGCTATCTGTTAAAGTGCTCAGAGTCTGGCATAACTAATTTTCTATGGAACACATAATGATAGGACTGAGAATGGAAAAAGTATCAAGTTGATGTCTCTGTTCTGCCATTTCAGGACAATGTCCTGTTTAATATTTGCCAGTACTTTGTCCAATTTCTTTTGACTTTCCTAACAGCTTTTGAGCCTTCAGTAAAATATTCTGCAGTTGCAAGAAAAATGTTCTGATACAGTATGTGTACTTTTTTTCCCCCCACCTTTCTTCTTTGTAGCTCCTAACAGGGGTTCACCCACCTTGGTGCTGTATACCCTGGGAGAGGCTGGTAGCTACTGAGGCTGCATATATGTGTCTCACAGATTTAAATGAGGATGTAGCTAAGGTAGATGGAAGTCTGGGACATCAGCCTCAGCTCGTTCTTACAGTGATCTGAGTGGAGCTCCCTCTTGCATGCTTTCCAGCTGACTGTTAGTTGTGCTGAGGTCTGGTTTAGCACACACATCTAGTACATGAATCTTGGAGTAGGTCTGAGTGGTCATAGCTATGGGGAGTTACGTCCATCTCCTTGTATCATCTCACACCACAAGCTCATCATACAGTTGTCACCTTCCTCAGGTGGGTCTGGAAATAGTAAGAACAGAAAAGTTAAAGGAGTCCTGGCTTGTGTGCTTCAAAGCATGAGCTCTTACAAAGGGATTGGAAGGAGCTGTCCCGCTCAGCAGGCCATTGAGCACACATTGAGGTGAGGCACTGCAGTTGTCTGAGATTGACTGGAGTGTGGACACCTCTGGATGAGGTAGGGTGATTTGATTTTCCTCATCCCCCCCATATGTCTCCTAACAGTCCTGCTCTGTTCTTTCCTAGTGGTGGCCATCTATGACTACACCAAGGACAAAGAAGATGAGCTCTCATTTCAGGAAGGTGCCATCATTTACGTCATCAAGAAGAATGATGATGGCTGGTATGAGGGGGTGATGAATGGAGTGACCGGGCTCTTCCCAGGGAACTATGTGGAGTCCATCATGCATTACTCAGAGTGAAGACTAGAGGACACAACATTGCATCTCCTCCTGCAGGAGCTGTCTGGGCTTCCCAGATCTCCACCAGCCTCTGGGGCTCCATCCAGTATAACTGAATGAAGGATAATTGTAACAACCACTCTTTTGGATTTGGTTTGAGGTTTTTTTTCTTTTTTCCCCTCATTATAAAACAATAGTGATTTGAGTTGTTTGAACAAATGGCTCTTCCAGCTGCCAGCAGAGGCTATTCTGAGCCATCTGACTTTGAATTAAGCTGACCCATTCAGAAATAACGAACTTGTTGAGTAGCTAATACTTCACTCGAATTCTGACTTCTTCTGACAGGCTTTGGGATCTGTCTCAGGAATCCTGTGTGCCCTCATGGTACTACCCTTGGCAGCAGTGCCTGGCACTGGGGATGTCCTGGATGCTTGTGGTGAAGGTTACTGGCCAGTGGACATCCCTCCTGTTTCTACACTACATTCCTGTGCAGCTGGAAGAACAGTTGTGTGCTAGCAAATGCTGGGATTTCTACACAGAGACGTTCCTGTAACTGACTTCCAGATAGTTGGATACATCTTAGTGTAAACACTTCTGCAGCTGCTGTGCACATGTAGGCTGACAGGGGCACACAGAGCTGGCTTTATTCACTCACCTTTCAGTTTAGACAATTAAGATGGCTGCAGCCCAGAAGACCCCCCCAACCCCCATTTCCTCATCTTTTGAATACCACCGATTTGTTTTGTGTTCTGCACTGATGTAAACGTGCTCCTCTCCACAGTGAGCTGCTCGCTGTGGTTGCTGCCGGTTCAAACAGGACTCACAGGTGCCGTTGATGGTGAAGGCGAAACAAAGTTTACAGGTCCTCCTGGGGTCTGAGGATAAACTCTAGGGGGTGTGATCTAAGGTTCAAATCTACTCATGCCTGCTTGCACTAGAGAAACTTGCCCCCAGCTTTAGTCTTATGCACAATATAATCTTAAAAATCCAATCAGGTATTGTAAATTGGCTATTTTGTACTTGATGACTAGATTTGCATATGTACTGTGAGAGCCCTGTGCAGAGGCAGGACAAATGGCAATTGTTGTCTTCATGTCTGTTGCCAAAATCTCTTCAGTGGAAGTAAAAAGGGCTGTTGTGTGTACTGGTTTCCCATGGAAATCCAAGCAGTAACTAGTAGTAGTCCTAGCTCTTCCCCTAGCCCTCTCCATTGTTTATTATAAAGAACTAGGTATTTTGAGCTGTACTGGTGGCTTGGGCTGGATTAATACCACGTGAAGGCTCTGTAGCCCCTTGTGATGATACTTGGCTTTTTAATCTAGTCTCAGTTAAAAATGCTGCTCAGTGATGTAAGTGATGGCTGTACTAGTCTGCCCTTAGGATGGTCTAAATGTTACATTTGGGTAAATGTCATGCATTAACAAGAGTGAACTGACTAAATTTCCCATTGAGTATTGTTAGCCTGCAGATTGAGCTGATCCTGTATTGTGAGAGCCTCCTGGGCCAGGGCACCTTCCTGGACAACTGTTGACTGTCATCCAGCCAAGTTCTAGCTGGTACCAACAGTAGCTTGTCCAAGGTGAGACAGTGCTGCAGCTTCTTGGAGAAGCCTGTGTGTAAAAACAGTGCAGTGCACAGGAGAGTGCTACTGCAGCTGGGTCTGTGATGGTATTGGCAACAGTACAGGTAATTAACCCAATCCCTTGCTTGACAATTAGTGCAATATCAGGATGGAAGGTGCAGATCTGGTGCAAACCTGGGCAGAGAGGTGCCACAGCTGTTCAAGGGGGAAGAAAGAGGAAACAAACAGGTGAGGTGTGTTTGTAGGACATGGATGAATGTGATCACCTGCTGCGAGCTTGTGGAACTTCTGTGACAACATGTAAGGAACTGGTTTGGTTGAAGTCTACAGGAGGGACAACTTTGAAGAAACTGGTGCACAGATAGAAGTTACTGTCTCCACCGCTCAGTCCACAGATGTGTAGCCAAGGCACTGTTGTCTTGTTTCTGGAAGCTGACAGCATTATTGTTTGGGATGAGTGTTAGCCAGAACAGATAATCTTTTTTTTTTTTCCTCTGTGAAAACTTGTCTTGCAGCAAGACTAACAGAAGCAGTCATGTTCAGTTCCCTCAGCCCATCATTTCTCTGGGAGCAAGCCTAGAACTGGTTTTGCTGTCACTGGAATGACTGTTTGTGGTGTCATTGGGCAGGTCTACACTTCTGGCACGGGGAGGGGGTGGTTGCAGCCCAGGTGATTGAACAGCAGCATTCACAAATGTTTGGTGCTCACAGGGCAGCTGTGTTTCCCAGGACTGTCAGAGCTTTCCTGGCTTCTCTTGCCCTGCCATGTTTGTGGCAAAGACTGAGCCCAAATGCATCATTTAGGGCAGATTAGTGAGAGCTGAACCCCTCTCTCTCCCTGTGCACCCGTGCTCCAGCTGGCAGGTCACACATTAGTGAAATGTGACTTTAACCCAGTCTGTGTTAGAGCATGTGCTTGAACACTTCTGACAGGTGTATGGGGATGGTGTGTATTTCCGCTGTGTGTGATGATACACACCCATGTCCTTCATCTTCATTCAGTTGCTTTTTTCATCTTGCAAGTTTTGGGAGAGCAGAGTGGCGTGAGCTGAGCACTTGCCAGAGCTGCAAAACCCTGAGAGCAGAATGTGTCATGCTCCTTGAAGAACTGGCTTTAGTCTGATGGGTCAGGGGTTAGTTTGGTCCCTGCTGATAGCATGTGGAATTGTTTATCCTGCAAGAACTGCTGTGGATGGAATTTTTGGGTCACCTCCTACTGGTTTTATGCTTTATTATGCAGTACTAACGTAAAGAAATTTGTTGCATTTTATGCATATTTTAATTTTGTACAGATTTTACTTCTGTGGCTTGTTTGGGGATGATGTGATGTAATGGTCATAGACCAGGCCGAGGTTAACAGGCTTTGTATATTAATGTTACATAGATTGCATGCTAGTAAAGTCAGTGAGGGTTGTGTTTCCAGTTTTGTCCCTTGTACTTCTCCTTGCCCAAAACCTCCTCTTCCCCACCCCTTTTTAATGTACAGATTTACTTTAAAAGGGGATGGCAAATGGGGGGTGGAAGGCAGGGGAGGAACACCTCAGTATTTCAAATAGGTGCACATCATCTCTTCACTGCAGAGTTCTGCTGCCACAGCTTAAAGGTGTTCAGCATCACAGGCTGTTGAAGCAGGAGTGTGTATATATGAGAGGTGGGAGGGGGAGGGAGGAGACATGCCAGCATAGCCCAAAGAATGCTGTATGGCCAAAATGAGTATGTTTCTCCCTTTATGAGAACTGCCTTAGCCCAGCCAGCTGTTCTTACTGTGCACAGAAACTGTTCAGCATCCTCTAGTGGTGTGTTTTGCCCTGCTTTGCTGTATCAGAGGTTTCTTCCTTGCTCTTGGCCCCAGGGACAAAGCTATTAACTACAGCTGCTTCTCTGTCACGTGCCTGCATGAGAGGAGGTCCAACTGAGTCTGTCCACATCTAGTGCTGAAGCAGGTTAATTGTGGTGCCTTCTTTCCAGCCTAAAAGAGATGGCTGAGGTTGCATGTGTCTCACCTTTTTTTCCCCCCCCCTTCCTTTTTTTTTTTTTTTCCAAGCTACACATTACTCCTGTATATTTTTACATTTATATCATAGAATCATGACATTATGTATATATATGAGCCCTTCAGAAGCCTAAACTTCAGATAATGGATATTATAAATGCTCAATTTGAGGCAGTCTCTTACTGGCTGTTGCAGCAGAGGGCTGAGAGGGCCAGGAGAGGCAAGCAGCAAATTTTGTGCTTGACCATCCTGATGGTGTGTCAATGTGCGCTGGCTGGAGTGGGCACCAGAGAGATGAAGCAATGTCTGGCTACTGAGACAGAGGCAGATATTAATGCACTGAAGAGCCATCGCTCTCACTGGAGGACAGGAGGTGTGGCATGGCCCTGAGGTAGATGACAGAGCTTGGTGAGTGTTCCCAGGAGGCTGTGTTCCCTGAATTCAGCTTGCCCTTACACTTAGTTGAGCTGGTTCTTCTGCAAGTGGCTGGAGATTGCTGGTGGGTGTGAACCACAGCTTCCCCCAGTTTACTGGTCTGTGGCGAGTGGCTAACCCCTGGGTGCCAGAAAGGCTTAGACCAAGCTAGTTCTTGCTAGAGCAGTTTGTTCTCCATTCACAGCTGCTGGGCAGGTTTTTTTTTTGCTGAGGGTTCTTGGTGACAGCCAAAGTTGACACTGGCAGTAATGGAGCTTCTGAGAAGTGCCACTTCCACCTAGGGCATTTCAGTTGATCATGAGAGGAAAGTGAGACAGTAGCAGGACTGATGAGCCTTTTCTGGTAGAGGGTGTGCTGCCTGCCTGCTGTGTCTGTGCATATTGTTGACTAAAGCTAGAAGAGAGCTGTGCACCAATACTGTTGTGCACCTGTGGTGTCTCCCACCTATGCTTGATGGTGACTTAATGCTGTGATCTTCCTAGCAACTTCCACCACCTCCTAGCAAATGCTGTGGATGTGTGTGTCTGCTGGAAATGAGGTTGCTTTTTTATTAGTTATGTCTCTGGCCTCCAGACATCAGGCAAAACTTCCATGTTTTCCTTTCTGGAAAGGATGGGACTTGACGTGGATTAGTAAACTGAGACCATTTACAGGGCTTCTCCTCCCAGAGGTGGGGCAGAACATTTTGTAAAACAGGCAACATCTGTATTCTCTGCAGGCCAACATTTTTTGGAAGCTGCTAGAGGATGCCGTTGAAAAGACCATGGTGCTGTGGCTTCTACTGGGATCAGTACTTGCATTCAGAGTATAGAATAGAGTCACTGATCATGCACTGCAACATTTCAGGCAGCATTACAAACCCCAGGCAGCAACTTCAGTTCCTGTGTTGGCACCTGTGGCAATGTACAACACACTTGCATTGCTAAGGCAAGTATTTACACCCCTAATCTCTAGGGAAGATGGTGGTAAAGACTGAGCACTAGCAGGTGCACTAGATGGGCTATAGCTTATGGGGTGCCACTTACAAGAATTTACTGTGCTTACAGGTATATTCAATGTCCCCATCTTTTGGCATCTCCCAGTATTAGGCACTGCCACATTTTGTGGATAAAATGGTTTTACTACACAGAGGTCAGAACAGAACAAGAAGGGACCAAGATGTGGTTTGGTCCTGGGTCCTCCTCGTCTGTACCCTCCCTCCCCAGTAGCTGAAGTCAGTGTGTATTAACAGTCCTATTAATCTACTTCTAATTTTAAAACTTCAAGAACAGTGGGACCCCCACCTCATGTCTGTGGGAAGGTTACTGAAAGCCTGATGCAGCCAAGGTTTGCCAACTGCTGTTACAAAGAATAATTCACAGACCATGGTGTTCTGCTGCTTTCATTCAAAAAAAAAACCCCACCCATGTGTTTTGTGCAATCTCCTGCCCCTGCAGGAAGAGTTTTTTCTTTGGTACTCATTAAATATACTAATTTTATTAGCACCTGTGCTTATTACAAGATGTATTACAAACCAGTGAAGTCAGCAGCAGCCTGTTGTCAGAGGTAAGCCTACACCCAGCAACCTGC
>NW_008651454.1:37969-39308 GCF_000695815.1 Acanthisitta chloris
CTGCTGAAATCAGTATGTTTGTTCTGGTTTCTTGAAACCTCAGAAGAATCCTACCACTACTGACTAATAGGAAGAGCTGTGTACAAATTCATTTCCATTACAGCGCCTTGGTAAAGTGCTGACATGTCTGAGATTTTTTTGTAAAGACCAAGTGCTTCTTTTCACATTTGAAAAAGTGTCTTTTGCAACTTGCATGGACAAGTAGTTTCTATGAATTCTCTGGAAATGTCAGTGTCTAACATGGATTTTGTCCATGCACTTTTTTCTGAAAGCAGATACCCCCTTTGGTTTGCAGGCTGAGGAGAAGCACACTGTGCTTTTGCTTTTGGCACTGCTGCTGCAGTGGCTGAGTGCAGAGCCCACTGTAAATGACCAAGCCCACAGGACTCTGGGGAGCTGTATGCCGCCAGTAACATTTTCTTGTGTGTGCCATTTGAACCACCTTCCAGTGAGTGCAAAACCCAATTTTTAAATTTTTTTAATTGTACTTGGAATTAACTGTTGCTGTGTACTAAACCCTCTTGTTACGAGTCCTAAATAAAAAGAACAAAGCACATGCCCTGTGTTCTGTGAGCTGTGCCACAGCTGTCACATTCCTTGTCTCTGGCTGCAGAATTTTCAACACACTAGGGATAGGGATAGTGGTGTGTGTGGGAGCCCTGAGCAGCTCTGAGCACAACACCTGACAGGACAGTGTGATCCTTGGCATCCAGCCTGCTGCCTTCAGCAGCTCCTCTCTCCACCTGTGTGACTACTCCTTTCCTCTAATGGCTATTGTAACCCCTCCCATCTGTGCTGCTGAGGGATGCAGGGCAGGGAAGGGGAACAGAGCTTCCCTCTGCCAGACCCCAGAGAGAGGCCACAGCAACACTTACCATGCAGCAGCTTTTCCCATGTAAGCAGAGCTGCCCAGGACTCTGCAAGCCTGAGGAAGGAGGCAGATGGAAAAAGTGAGCCTTCACACTGGGTCCTCTTTAGACCTGTAATTGCTATGCACCGTGCTACTGGTACAGCCAGCTCTGCCCACTGGCAACTGTGCAAACGAATAAAAAGCAGTTCTATTGAGAGTGAGCATATAAATGGTAACCTGTAGGCCAGCAGATACCTGACCCTACAGAAGGGAACCACTGGTGCCCCGAGAACACGGTGTGGGTTCCAAACTCATGAAAAAGGAAAACTGCAAGACAGAAGATTAAACCAGATTATTAAATTTAACTACATCTTTATTGAATTGTGCATATTCCATTGTATAATGATCTATATTGGGTACTCTATAATGTAGTATTTCTTTTGTCCTCTCTCATGCTTAAAAAAGTATATTTATACATATATTTATATA
>NW_008651454.1:39338-45398 GCF_000695815.1 Acanthisitta chloris
AGCTATCAGTCTAAAAGAGCTTTGATTTTTCTTTTTGGAAAGGGAAGAAGAGGGGAGGCAATCCCATTGAAAGATAAAATGTGCAATTTTTTTTTTTAAAGCAGTAAACATGAATGTATTTACAGCACTCAGCACAAGTTTGCTGCACAGACAAATCATCATTGCAATGACACTTTTTTCTTACACTTGCATCTCCAGTATTATACAGAGTATTCCCAGTTGGCTGTTAACATTTAGTGTAAGCCATAAACCAAACTGCTGCTCCACTTAGTTTCTGGTCCACTGCAGTCCACTAAGAGACCTAAGACTTGCAATTACAACTTGCGACAAAGCATTTCATTTTCCTTTTAGAAGTACAAGCTCGATTGTGCTGCACCAAATGAGCAGCAGGGTGCCTTGGGCACAGGTTTGTTCACTAAAGGGTCCTTTGCCCCCACCCCTTGCAGGTGTGTACCCAGGTAGCAGTGGTGGTTAAAGGCAAAGAATGCACATCATCTAACAGTACAGCCCTGTTCTCCTGCCAAACACATGCTGCAGATTGGCAGTGTCTGCTCCTGGCAACCTGACCTCTTGAGAGGCTGGTGAAAGCACATCTGCACACCTGGAATTTAGCTCTGAATGCATCTTTGGCATTGGGAGGAAATTATTTTCCATTGTAAGGAACAGTTGGTTCAATTCCAAAGTATCTTAGAAGTTGCCTTTAAGCATTTAAATAAGGGGAGGGGGGAGGTTAGTGTCCAAAAAACTGTTCCTCAAGTTCATTCTCACTCATTTCTCTCACAAAGACCCCTGCCTTGGGGGATTGTGCACACAGCACTGGTTCCTCATCCTCCTGTTCCTACTTCTCGAGACACTTCTGCTGAACAGAAAACTCACTGAGTCCTTGCCCTGTTGAGTGCCTCAGAGCACCAAATAGTCATTAAGCCAAATCACTATTTCCCCCCGTTAGTGGATAATTTACACTGTGCAGGATGTGCCTGACAATTTGTGTTGTCAAGCTCACTGGCAGTTTAGTGTCTTACACTTTTCAAAACTAGACCAAGCCTGTGACGCATTGCGCAGTAAGTGCTGCCCCCTGCAATAGAACCCTGGTTTGGTCACTCATCATGGGCATTTTTTAATTGAAGGAGAGAAAGAATTCAGAAAGGAAAAGTACTGAACTTAGACAAACATATAATTCCAAAATAAAGCTTAGAACCCCACCAGCACATTAGAAAAATGTCCAAGTGAAACTATCCCTTGTAGTATTTGGAGTCTGCCCCAGCTGTGCAAGGGAAAGCAAAGCCACCAGGAGCCACAGATGGGCTTTGGGAAAACATCTTCCCCTGCCAAAGAAGACTCTCAACTCCAGATCAGGAGCACTGTTTGACCAAGTATATAATCCACACCTTAACAATGGAAAAAGGAAAAAAAGAAAACCAACCGTACTCACATGTTCTGGCTGCATCCTCACTACCTTCTGCCAGGAATTTATACTGCTTTCCTGACATGCAACTGATTTTGTCTCTATTTGAAGTAATACTCATAGCAAGACCCACTTAAAATCTTATTTTGAATAAGAAACAAATTTACCTGCAATGATACCACTGAAGCAGAACAATTTGGTTCTATGCCGTTTTCTGTGATAAGCAGAAAACTTCTCTTTTGCCCTTTTGCTGTTGAAATGGCACTTTTGGTTCCTTAAACTGTGGAAAAAATAATTTTAACTCAGAGGAAAACCAGCCTCAATTTATCTCTGAGCTCATTTGATTTTTCTGGTTGCCTAACAGTACAGAAAGAAGGTATTAGAAAACCTTTAAATGTGCAAGTCCAGAACAGTAAATGTTAAAATGCACTTGTTGAAAAAACTGCTCCCTCTCCCAACAGACCTGAAACCAAAGTGACCCAGGTACCTTCACTTTGTTTCCCTGATGTGTCAGTCAGTCACTGTTGCCCTGCAGGAAACTGCAGAGTGAATTGAGGAGAGGAGCTCTTTGGTTTGAGGTCATGCACCAAGTCAGAGCGGTCAGTGGTGGTTTGCCAGAGGAAACCACAGTGCAGGGTGAAGCAGGAGCCGTCCTCTTCCATAGGAAATAACAGGATTATTTTGAGACTCATGCCTAGACGCCTCTCCCAGCCACAGGTTTTGAAAGGCTAAACAGAAGCCCCAGCATACCCACCTCCAACGTTACCTACGGTTTGTTTAGAACCTGTGTTTTAAAAATCATTTCTCCTCTAAGATGAGTGCTGATAGAGAGCCTCATTTTCCCTTTCAAAGCAACTCCCGAGACCTGAATTACAATGAAAGTGTCTGAGAAGACTCGCTCCCTGCTTTCCTACACCTGTGCTGCAGGCACAGAGAAACCTGGCTGAACAGGAGGGACCCTGCTCTCAGATGGGGATGCTACTGCTGCATGGCAGACAGAAAATAAAGCTCAAAACTGGAATCGATTAGCGAATGCAGCTGTATGCTCTCAGCTCCCCTGCAGCAGCAGAGCTTCCCTGACACCCACCTTAACAAGTGTCACAGGCCATGCACTTCCTCAAGTAACACAAGTAGAGCTGTCCTCTCTTAGTGTTTTGGGAACAAAGCGCCTGCTCTCTTTGAGTCCAGAGTATGAAGACTCAGTTTTCACATGCTCCTTTTAGTAGTGCCGAAAGGACTACAGCCCATGTTTGTAGCAGGAAGCATCTTCCTATATGTCTGAGATCTGGCCCTTTCATTTTCTGATTTAAATAAATACAGTGGTGCGAGATGAGACCAGCGCACACGAGGGAAGATAACTCACTTGCAAATAAGGCATAAATATTTACTGTCACAAAACCAGTAAATACACTGGAAAAGCAAGTTACAGTGAGGGGGGCTCATAAGCTGAAAAGGCAACCAGGTTGTCTGAACCACACTGTAGCCAAATTTCAGTGCTCAGCTGAGAGAAAGCAAGCTGCAGCCACTCACTGTATTTCTGGATCACTCAGGAAGTAAATTGTACCAAGAAGAACTACAGGGTGCCACCTTTGCTGACGCTCATTCTTTTTGCTGCAAACTTAAAAACGTTTATGAATCCAGGCTTAACTACTGCAGGCTGCTAACAGCTTGCTGGGAGACAGATGTTTGTCTAGGGAGAGATACTGAGTAAATGAATATGGGCACAGAAAAATGAGAACAAAGCTCAAATGCCTCTGAAGAAATTGCACTCAAAACATTGCTGTGCCGAGCCCAAAACCCAGAGGTACCCGCACTGAACGAACTAAAGCAAAAGGGCTGGAACTGACACACACCAGTGGAGCTGTCTTGAGGGAAAAGGAAAGCAGATGGGGCAAGCAGAATTTCCTGGCTGCTCTCACCTGGGAGCACATGCCGCATCAGCCCAGATGCATCTTGCCAGGGAGCAGGAGAACAGGCCCACTTACCCATCATTAGGAACAGCTAGGGAGTGACCACAGCACCTGTGCACCTTTTGCTCCACTGGTGTGTCTAAGCCCCAGGAGCTGCACATGGTACAAAGCAGCAAGAGGACCAGGGTTGAAAATTACAGCACCCATGAGTTGCAGTATAGCTTAATGACCTTCTGGTGAAGTTACTCACTCACCAAGCTACACTGAGCATGCTTAAAATCAACAATGCAAATGCTTTTAAGGACACTTTATATGCACAAAAATAGTAGAAACAAAACTTTGTGAACAATTTGAAAGATACAAAAAAGTGCCTTTCTGTAGCAGTGCTTTAAAAATGCACACAATGGTATATACTCTTATTGCTCAAAAAAACTAGTCTGAAATATTAAAACAATTTCCAGAGGTGCTGAAACAGATTTTTAAAAAATCATATGAAACAGGTCAGCAGAGACAGCACCATTAATTTTTCTCTTTTCATGATGCATCTATTTAAAACTACATAGTTATAGATGTGTCATTTTCCCCCTCTAATTAGCAAAGCTTTTTTTTCTTATTCATAAAATATTCACAAATACATTTATGTCATTTGGATTTTTTAAAAAGAGCTTTATAAAAAAGGCATGGGGACATTGTCATAATATTTCTTCAATCTGCCAGCCTGAATTACTGTAATGAGAGATTAGTTTATATCCTTTTTTACACGTGAGGATACTGTCGGGTCAAACTGCTTCCTTTGTTTCAGTCTTTGGGGAAAGGAAAGAATTTAAAGTTTGCTTTTGGAGAAAAGGTAAGCAAACAGTGAAATGATCTGCCACCTGAGCCTACTGACAGTATCGCCGTGGTGCCGAGGGAAGCTGTAACAGCCGAAGATGGGGTAGGTACAGTCCAAGAGTTGTAGCTGCTTTACACAGGCTGTGTACCACCACCGACGTGCATAATACATACACCACGTACACTACCTTATCACAATGTCTGAATACATGGGTAAGACTGTGCAATCAAGCCACTCAAGTACAAGAGAAAGGACTGTAGTACTTGATCTGGTGATTGACTGTCAATCGGTGGCCAACAAAACACCAATGCAAATCAAGAGTCTTATTTCCTACTCACATGGGCCCTTAAATTATTAGCAAATGTTATTGCCTCTTAAGGTTGCTTTTTTTACAGTCTTCTTCCGTGACTGCTAGAAGTGCAACCTTGCAATTAAGAGGTTAATGCACTGGTCAGTCGCGGAGGAAAGAAAGAGAATTCCTACTTTGCTTGGCCTGAAATTGCCACTCCCTTCTCTCTTTCTAGAAGGGAAAGTTTCCTGACAATTTCTAAAGAATTACAAACAGTACTTTCTTTACATGTTTCCAGACACTTGATTTTGTAAAGATAATTCATCTCATCAGGCACAGAGCAGGCAAGACTGTACGTTGTGTATGTCTGTGTGAGAACATAACACCTTCTACAGAAACCTACCTGTTTTCAGGGAAAGGATTACATGGACAAGTGATGGGTCGGCGTGGGTCAGCCTTGAGGCTTCGCAGGATTTTCGACTGCAGGAGTCCTGGCAGCCTTCAGAAGGGGATAACACAAATATATTCATCTTGAGCCAGAGAAACAAATGATGGAGTCTACTGTAAGTCAGAATGCATAACGGTTTGGAATAACAGAGATTTATCCTACTCAACTGCATGGACAAATAACTTTGAAATAATTTGCAGCAGTGTGTTGTTTAAACTATTTGGGAGGGGGAGGCTCTTTATAGTATAAATATATTTCACTCCAGCCCACTATATATAAAATCTATTTTCTTCCTCAGAACATACTCATTTTCAGTAGTATTATGACCAGAATGTTTTGGTATGTTGCATCTGTACTTTTAGATCAATAGACAATGTACAGTTACTCAGAGAACACCTCAGCTCTGCACCACTTACCTGCCACAAACTGCTGAGAGGGTTGTGGAGGCTCTTTTTTTTTTCCTTCTTCTTTTCTTTAAAGTGCCCCCTACATCTCCATCTTTGTGGCAAGATTTGACTAGAGTCCAATTCCAGATAATATACTGACTGAAACAATAAATACGGTTCTACAAAAACATTCTGGTTATCTTCTATAATTGCGACGAAATATATCACAATATATTATATACCTACATTTATAATACATGCACAAACATGTCTCACGTGGACAGACACTACAAAAAATTACCTCCCTCCCCCTCCCCTAAATGCAGAAAAAGAAAGAAAATGGGGGTTTGGTCCAATCCATAAGAAGGGTAAAAGAAACCGAAAGGATGAAGCCAACACCTCTCTACCCACTTTTCCCAATAAAATATCCACACCCTCAAGCCCCCAACTTTTTTAGCCTAGCCGTGAAAGCAGAACGTCTTTACATTTAGCCTCAGCTGCAGTTTGAGATCACCTCTTGTGACGGGGCTTATCATCCACATCCCCACATTCTCTCCAAGTGCACAGGATCACGGGCTGGCTGATCACGGAGCAGCCCGTGAGTCAGGAGAGCACTGGCCCTGGGGACTGACTACCAGTCCCGTGACAGCTTGGTGTTCTGATCCCTTTTGGGGGGCGCGGGGGGTGGGCCCCGCCGTAACGTTGCATAGCCAGATATGTGACTGCCCCCAAAGCCGCTCGTCTTCTGCTGGTCGGCCAGCAGCTCCGGCGGGGGCGGCGGCAGGGCCAT
>NW_008651454.1:45408-45739 GCF_000695815.1 Acanthisitta chloris
GGGCTCTGCTCTGGACAGCCGCGTGGAGGACAGGGAGCCGTGCCGCGTGATGGATTTCCGCTGCAGCGTCCGGTTGAGGTCTGCCAGGAACCCTGGCTGAACGCTAAGGCTGGACTTGGGTGAAGTGGGCACTTGAGGGGCAGCCGGCCCGGGGGGCTCTGCCACCTCCACCTGCGTCAGGCGGGTGCTGTCGTTGCGCTTGGGACGTGTGGGTGGTGGAGCTTTCTTCACAGACGGTTTTGACCATGCCTGAGGCTGGGGATTGACGACAGCGACTTTCGGGGAGGTGCCGCCTGAAAACACGGATGGAATTTCTACAGGTGGGGGAGGA
>NW_008651454.1:45769-46133 GCF_000695815.1 Acanthisitta chloris
GGGAAGTCCGAATCGGATGGTGGCGAAGGGAATTCGACCACCGGTTCCTTCCCAGACACACCCGGAGCAGAAGGCTTGGCTGGGATCCCGCCCTGTGGAAGGACAATGGGCAGGCTCACCCCGGACAGGTTGAGCTTTCCTGGCTTTGGTGGGGCTGGAGGAGGTGAGGACTCCTTGGAAGGAGAGCCTGACGGCTCCGGTGGGTGTGCAAATTTGCTGACAAGGCGGTCTACCGAAGGTCTCTTGGACTCGTGGTACTCGGCGGAGCTCGTGGACTTGATGCTGGAGTTGCGCTGAGGTGTCGGGGGCGGTTTCTTCCCTCCGGGGCTTGACGTCTTGCCGGCCTTTTTGACTGGAGACCCCG
>NW_008651455.1:0-16189 GCF_000695815.1 Acanthisitta chloris
CAGCGCTCGGTCGCGGATCCCAACGATGTCACCGCGTTTTTCCCCTCATTTCCCCGTCCTCCCGCGGCTCACCCGTGTCCATGGGTGCCCCGGCCGGCAGCACTCGCATCAGTGATTGCCCGGATCCTGAGGGGGTCACTGACTCTCCTCTCCAGCCTCTGTGCCTCACTGGCCATGCTGGTTTTCTGGCTCTGGGTATTGCAGGAGCTCTGTGGGCAACCACCTTCCCTTAACTCTTTCCGCACTGTGTTCAGTCTCTTTATCCCCCCGCGGGGGAAACGCACGGGAGGATCTGTTTCCCTCTCCCTCCCCACCCCACCGAGAAGCGCAGCGAGTCGGTGTGCGGTGCGGAGTATCCTCCGCCGAGAGTCTGGTTGGGGATGGGATATAGGACGGCGCTCCTTGCTGTCTAAATTCTATTGATTCCTCTTCAAAAATCCCTGAGCAAAACAAATCCCCCCCGATCGGCGACCCCCAAGCGGCTGTTGTTGAATGCGGATGCTGTCAGGATATCCCTGCGATGCAGGAAATCAAACGGCTTGCCAAAGGAAGTATTTGTAGCTCGGCTGTTGAAATAGTCAACCAGAATCTCTGCGAAATGTGGGGGTTTTTTTTTTCCCCAACCAGAAGGGCCAATTCGGATTCAGGAAATTGCCCGAGGAAGAGGAGTGAGAAATTTAAAGCATCAGTAGTAATATTAAAATCCTTTCTCTCGCGACATTAACTCTTCGGGGGCTAAAATAGTGAAACAGAATTGCTGTGAAATGTGGTTTGCCAACCAGAAGGGCCAATTCGGATTCAGGAAATTGCCTGAGGAAGATGACTGAGAAACTTAACGCGTAAGCAGTAAAAATAAATTAAAATCCTGTCTCTCATTACATTAACTCTTCGGGCGCATGAGGACACAAGACAAAAATGCTTCTCTTTGGCATTAGAAATCAGGAGATCGCAGTCCTGAACCAGAGTTTGTGAGCAAACAAATGACACCTCTATACCTCTGGCTTCCCTCTGAGGAAACAGAGGTAACAGCAGCTCAGGGAACAGGGCAGAGCTGTTGGCTAGTGCCTCTGAAGTGCCTTGTAGCCTTCAGACAAAAGGGAGGGAGGTTTCAAGTTCTGTCCATTCACATAGAAAGAAATTGATGTATTCTGGGGTAAAATGGTAACCTGAAGTGACACAAGCTCAGAGAGCCCAGAGACCTGTCTTTAACCAGCACCTTGCCTTTCCTAATGAGCTACTGACTTTGGGCTCTCTTCTGGTCTTCCCAGACCTCCGATGCGGTCCACGTTTTCTTTTCCAACAGGCACAAGGTTTCTGTCCTGCCTTCTGTAGTACCAGAAATGATGAGCTAATGTTTTCAGCAGTATAGGGATGTTTCTATGACCTCTGTTTAATGACTCAGCATTTCTGGCATCAATAATAAATGGTCCCAATGACAAGGCAGTATCAGATGTGTGCAGGCCCCGAGGCAGTTGTAATGAAGGATTCTCAAGATGTCTGGCTGCAGTGACTCTGTCAAGGCAGGTATTCTCTGGAGTGGCTGCTCTTTCAGCCCCAGAGCTGCAGGGCCAGCAGATGCTGCACACTCCAAACCTGCCGCGCTGTGCACAGCCCTGTGTGACCCCGGAGCTCCCGGGCTGCTGCTGGCGTCTCTCCGTGCTCACCCGGGGAGCTCTGTCTACAAACCACTGTAGCTGCTCCGAGGATGCCACAATGCAGCAAACCAGCCTGTCATCGAGTCACCTGATTGCACAATCTCACTGTGAGAGCTGGAGTATCAGAAAGATGGAGCATTTTAAAGGGGAAACGGAGAATAATGCATAGCTAGCCCTACCTCAGCAACCAAGATGAGCAAGATAGGGCAGTTCTGCATGTGCTGATGACCTCAAGCTGGACGAAAAAAAACCCACAGTTGCTTTATATATATTTCAACAGAGCTGAGAAGGAAAAAGATGAGATAGCTAAGGCATCTTTGGTGTTCTGAGAAGCACCTTTAAAATACTGTATCCAGTTAGGCAGCCAAAGAAAACAGCAGCCTGATGCAGTGCTTATGTATTTATTGTGAATTAGCATCCTTTAGAAAGCACTGAGGACCATACTACAGATATAGTCAAGAGAGAGCATGAGAGAGATCATTTCACAGTATGAGGCAGCATGAACATTTCACAGCATGAGAGGAGAGAATGCCTTACAAGGAGCAGAGGAAAGGTCAATGAGAGAGGAAGACAAGAGCTAAGAAATACTCACCTATGGGAAGGAGAAATCAACAGCCAAAGATGGACTGGAAAAATGAAAAGCACGTGTAACATAAATCTCTCTTGTCTAGTCACAGCGAGAGGAAGGAGGAGGTGAGGAGAAAGGAGAGGGCTCCCAGAATGAGAAGGGAGGAAGGAGGAGGCAGTGAGGCAGGGGTGAGGGGAATGAAGACAAACACTGTACTGTGCTGAGGGGACAGGCAGGAGGGAGAAATGACAGACTGAGCACCTGGTGGTGGTGTTGTACACCTGAGAGCTTGTTCATGTCTAGTCACAGCGAGAGGAAGGAGGAGGTGAGGAGAAAGGAGAGGGCTCCCAGAATGAGAAGGGAGGAAGGAGGAGGCAGTGAGGCAGGGGTGAGGGGAATGAAGACAAACACTGTACTGTGCTGAGGGGACAGGCAGGAGGGAGAAATGACAGACTGAGCACCTGGTGGTGGTGTTGTACACCTGAGAGCTTGTTCAGCTCTCCCCAGCTGCATTAGCTGGTCCAGAAAAACTGTTATTTTTCTGTCCAGCCTTGTTTCTTTCAGCCTGAGCTAGTAATGGAAGAGAAAAAAGAACCAATGAAGTTGAGATTATAACACAGTGAAAGTGGGAGTAGGATGAAGCTTGAGGAGAACGGAGAGATGATTTCTAGAACTGCCCTTTTGTCAGGCACTCACCAGGAGGCTTGAGGTCTCCAAGGCCTGGTGCTGGGAGCGAACACCATTCTTTGCAGAGCATCCAGGCTTGTGCACGGGAAGCTGGCTCCAAGATGAAAAGAGTTTGTGGTAACCCAAGTATATCCTAGCCTCTCTGCAGCCACTTGGAAACAGGCACAGGAGATGCAGATGATCTTATTCATGGTCTCATGTGTGTTGCCTTTTCCTGGAATAACATAGATCATATACAACAACCTTTATATGTGTGCCCAAAACCAGCTCAGATGTCTCTGCACCAGCCTGTCTTGTTCTGGAAGGATTTGTTCATTTGGGCCCAGCATCACACCTGATGATTGTATGGTAATGTCTTGGGAAGTAGCATAATCATATTTGTTTGCTTCTATATTCTTCCATCTGAACACACTAGAGAGTGTAGTGCAGCAGTAACCGAGTTGGTTCCTCACTCATCCATTTGGTGTTAGGCAGAGCTTAATCCCTCAGTGTAATTTGCCTTTTATTAATGGAACATTGTTACATGGGGAAAAAAAAGAGTGACTTATGTCTTCAGGAATGCTTTAATGTGGTCATTACACTGGTATCTGAGTGCATCACAAATATTGCTGCCACTGTAGTCATTCTCAGTGAGGTAAGATCTTGCTCTGCAGACTGAGGTTTGAAGCTCAGACATGTTTCACTTAAAAGGAATCCTAAATTCGAGATTCATAGCATTTCTCTTTCCCCAGAGAATTTAATTTTATATGGCTCCTTATATTTACATTCCAGTTGTGGATTCTCCTCCCTTCTGTAAATCCAGTCCCAGTCTAGAAAAGGGAGCACCTGGAAATTAGTCTTAGCAGTTTAGTCCAAGTGACTTGCCTGATACTGCTTAGAAACTAACGAGGAATGGGATGCAGTTTTCCAGAGCAGAGTCTAACCACCTGTTAAGTCATCCTTAGCCTAATTTCCTGACTCACTCTGTACATGCTAACATGCCGCAAATGAAATGGGAATCTCACCCTGTAACACTTCCCATTCTCTACCCAGCCCTGGTTCAGTCTAACTCTAGCCAGACAGTGCATTGAAGGAAAACACCTATCATGGAGAACTTCATCATAGTTGTTTAAAACCTCTCAAGCTGGAGTCAGGGTTTTCCCCTCCTCAGGGAAGTTTGGCTCTTTCTCTCTTGTTTGCTTGAGGAGGCTCTACTACTGGGAATTGAGAATTTCATCTCTCTGCATGTATAGAATAGAGAGGAGATGCTCTGTGTTTATTTAATAACCCTGTCAGGAAACTGAAGAACAAAGAGCAGTCTTGAAGCTTGCAAGGAAATTAAAGAAGGAACTAATATTTTTTCTAAGGGGACCCCGTCAGTGTGGTGACAAATGTTATTCAAATCCCTAATGTAGGAAGTGGATTTTGAATATTACCACAAATCACGTGCTGTCCCAGATCAGCTTGCATAGGTCTTCATGGAATAGCATGGAAATTGCTTCCTTTGTTTCTTTTGACATGAGCAGAAAAAAATTTCACTGCCTTTATTCATTTGGTGAGTTTATTGAACAAAACGTGAAGGAAATTTTCAAACATGATTGCATCAAGCTGAAGGAGACTCCCTGGTCTTATGGGTTCCTCTCTTCTTTCTTTTGCTTGTATCAGGGGCTTGGGTCCTTTTTATGGCTTCAGATACTAGCTTCATATTCATTACTCCTGACAAAGTGCTTTATTCACAAAGGGGATAGAGGCAGGAGTTAGGTCCACGAAGGTTCTTAACATATCTCTGCCCAAAACTGAAGCCGTTTAACATTTGTTCATTTAACCGTGCGTGTGCCAGTCTCTGCCACTAAGGTGCTGTCCTTGGGATCAAAACATTAAAGGCTAGGCAGCAATCCCCAAGGAACAGAGCTATTTTTGAAATCGCTGGCCTTTCACTCTGGGATTGCTGAAATAATTCCCTTAGTCAGAATATGTTCTTTCCTCTAGATATACATTATAAAAGTAGAGTTTGCATGAGTATTTAGCTTTGCTTTCCTTCAAGGCATTTTTCTGTAATAGATCCCTGCCATGCCTTATGGCTTGGTGAAAGCCTGGCTCTGGAACTAAACACTGCAAATAGAAAACTTTTACTCCTTAGAGATGCTGCTGAAGTGCCATGCAGCAAAGCATCTTCCACTGTCAGGGTGGCCTGTTTAGAAAAGCCCTCTCCAGGGGTGTTCCTGTTCAAGGTATCCATGGGAAAGAATGTTAGCAAGACATTATTTCACAGAAACTGTCAAAGCTGAGTTTGAGTTTCCTCTGGGATGTTCTTCAAGGATCATCTCTTTGGACAGCTGGAAAAAATAGCTCTGCAGAGCACTAGTGTCCTTCACTACCTTCTGCCACCTTTGCCTTCATGTGGGTTAGATGCCTGGCAGGTCCTTCAGAACAGAGCAGCCTGAGACTTCTAGAACAAGCAGCAGGCAAGATTCACCTGAGGCAAGACTGATGTCTGACTAAGTAAGCCTGTATCTGGTTGAATTTTTAATGCAAATAAATAAAAGAATCCCTCATGGTTTCTATTCTGGATTCAGGGGCAGAAGAAAAGCAAATACTATGTATGTGGAATTTACAAAGCCTGAAGGGGTGGAGGCAACACTATTTTCTGTTATTTTGCCAGGTTTACTGAAATGCAAACATTGTTTTGGGGAGAGGCAAGCCACTATACAAACCTGCACATGTGCAGTCCAACTTGATCCAGTAATCTGTTTTGGAGAGAGGTGTTTCCCGTTAAAAATGTCGGGAGACTGGAGCCCTGCAGGCTTGAGTTTTGTTCACAGACATGCTTCAGGCCTTCTCAATGCCCTCAAATTCACCCCTCTTCTGTTTTCCCAGCTGCAAAAGAGGGAACGCATTTCCTTTGCTGGAAGGCTCTGTGACACATCAGTAGAAAGCAGGATAAGCAAAGAAGTGTTACATTTGAAGAGTTTCTAGAATGGCAAACAGCCCAATGCTAGAACTTCACTGACACATCTTGTAACTCTGCTAGCTAAGAAACAGACAGAGAAGAGAGAGGGCACATGATTTATCTTAAATGCTTTCAAGTCTCAGTTCCAGAGATGGGATAATTATAATAAATAATTCTCTCTCATATAGTGTCTCTGTTACATATTATACTGCAAAATATAACTGAGAGACTAAATATTTCTGGAGCTGCAGTTTTTATTGATGCAACGTGACATGTGTGCAAAGTGCTCTGATAACAGTAAACTGACAAGTGTCTGCTCTGAGTCACTTAGAATACAATTCTCAAACATCAGTCAAGTAGTGATAATAAACCAGGGAGAGGAGGGGAATGGATGAGGAGAAATTGTGGAAAAGATAAGGGTCACAGTATAAAAAAGAAGATAAATGAAGAAGGTTGAGAGCAATTACATAATACAAATGAAATCGAAAAAGTGTTCCTCTGAGATTTGAAATGATGTGGAGAGTGGATGTGTCAAAGGAATACAAAGAAGTGATTCAGAGCTAGAAATCATGATTTGACTCTCTACTTTCATGTTTCAAATATCCACAATGAGCCGCTCAAGAACATTCCACAGGCCAGGAGCTTTTTGAATAACAAAAACATCTGAGATGAACAAAAGCCATTCACAAACAGTGCTGAAGCAGCAAGAGAAGTGGCTAAATCTGTCAGATAAGCTATCTACTATAAATACTTTTCTCCATTCACTGAATTTCCCCTGAAGTTGCATTAGTGGTTCAGTTTCTTTCTTTAACTGCTGTTTTGAAAGGCTGTGCACTGTGAGTAGCTCCCATGCTCTACACTACCCCTCCAAGGTGCTTTGGGGTTATGAAAGTTCTCATAGGCCCAATTCTTAAAGCCATTCAAACATGCAGATGTGCAGTTCACTACTACAGAGTTTATCAAGATAAATTAGCAACAATTCATGCCTATTCATTTTGGTGAGCCAAACATCATATGTCACTTGGGCAATGGAGGTTCCTGTACTCAAGCATTGAAATAATGTCAAAAACCTTGCCTCCTATGGCAATCTTGTTGGTTTGGTTTTTTTTGCTTTTATGAGTAAGAAGTTAGTTTTGGAATCTCTACTTTTATTCACATCTTCAAAAAATACTTTGACTATTTTTGTTAATACAATGTGTGCATGAAGCCGGGTTACTCACTTATGATAAGTGCATGTCACAGCCGAAGAAAGAAGTTTCTAGACAGAGGAATGAAGAAGGGGAGAAGAAGCCACTCAGCAACTAATATTTCCTGTGTATTTTGCCAGTCCAGCTGGTGAAGTGACCTTATACTGGAATAGCTAAAGAGAGAAAATCAGTCATGGGCTTTTACTGTCCTCCAGTTTCTTTCATTAGTTATCTTGACAACCTTAATTCATTTTGTTATCATTAAATGGTTGTACTTAAAGGGAAGAACAGGGAGAAAGCTGCATGTTTAGCTACCACTTATTGACATAATCGTAACAATTAATAAGTATATCTCTCTCCTACAGCATAATGGGTCTCAAAGATTACTATCACCTAGAATGACCTCTTAGATATCTTAGACCATTAATTTTCATGGATATATTCCAGTATTAATAGCTACAACTCATGCTTGACAATTTGCAGTTGGCTGTAGGCCAATAAAAAATGTCTAGTCTTGATGAAGACATAAGGAGATGAAGAATTCACCCTATTAGCTTGTTCTAGTGTTTAATCATTTTTTTTGTGTCTCATTTGTCACTTGAATTTGTCTGGCTTAATAATTTCTCCACTCAGTCCTCAGTATGACTTAGTCTGCTCAGAGCCTTTTCCTGCTAGTTATTTTATGCCTCCAACAGTACCAATTCATTAATCGAGCCATAAATCAAGTCATCTCCTTTCAGTAAGTCAGACAGGTTGAACACTGTAAGGTTTCTACAATAAGGCACTTTCTTTAGATCTTGAATAATTACCAAGCTTCTTTTGCACCTTCCCTAGCTTTTCAACAACCTTTGAAAATAAATATCTTGCATATGATTAGTCCCATGAGTACCACAAAGGGAAGAAAAGCAACCTGGTACTTCTACTCACTATTCCCATGTTTATGCATTCAGAAGATTGATTTCACCATTTTTGCCACAGTATCTCACTGAAGAGAAACTGCTCCATATGACCCTGATCTTTTTCAGAACGCTGTTTTCCAGGGTAGAGTTTCTGATTACACATCTCCTAATCTCCTATCTGGTTCCCACTCTATGAACTTTGCATTTGGCTGTAGTAAAAGGCTTTTTTTGCTTGAACATGTCTGATCTGCTAGGTGATCCAGCCTGCTCTATATAAATACTTTCCTCTCATCATTGCCATTCCACCAGGATTCCTAATACCTAATAAAATATGCAATATTTTATCAGCAGTGAGTTTATATTTCCTTCTAGGCCTATGATGGAAATGTTGATTAGCACTGAACATAAAATTCATTCTAATACTACTTCCATGGCTTTTGCGAGTCACAGGTGACATGGCTTTATTCGGTTCTATATCCAGCAGACAAACGAGTGGACTGTTTTCCCTATGCTTTAACCATCCTGTGTCTTGTGTCTTTCTCAGTGAGTGAGAGTCATCCAGGTACAAATGTTCAGCATTGTTCCTGATCAATGACTAAACAATTTAATAAATAAAGTCAAGCAGAGTTCACATCCCATACATGTATTCTGTCCTGCCCAGTGAGGACTCTCAGTTGGTAACCATGTTATCTCTTCATGGAACTACAAGAGGCAGGGCTAGAAAGAGCTTTAAGAGCTTCTCAAGTCATCTTCCTGCTCATGGCAGGCATGTTCAAATTATTCTTGGGGTAGGTTTTCTGGTTGTATTTTTTTGTGGCAGTTTTTTTCAAGATTATTGTGATGCTGGAAAATACATCCCTAGATTTTCTTATTCCTTGTCAAAGAATTCTCTATCAGTTAATTTTTTTTTTCTATGAACAGCTGTTAGCCTTGCTGGTGCACATCTATTGTGATTAACTTTGCCATTTTTTAATACTGGCATAGAACAGACATTCCTTCAGTATTCTGCTATTTCCTCGCTGTCACAGGATTTATGAAATATCAGTATCAGCTGGCTAGAGATCAGTTAAGTAAGCTCTATTAGTATTCCCATGTAAGCCATCCAGACCTGCTGATTTTAAAACATTTACCCCCGGTACATACTTTACATTCCTCCTGGTCACTAATAGAGCGGAAAATTTTTCAGCAGCCCATGTGATAGAAGTGCATCCTCTTGCTTCTTTCCAAATGACGAACAGAAATATTTCTGGAATATTTGCCTTTTCTGCAACATTATTATTTCATCATCTGCATCAAGCAGCAGCATGTACCCTTGTTAAGACTTCTGTTGTCCTTAATATACTCTTATCTGATTTTATTGTCTTAAGGCCTGCCAGCCAATGATTTTCCTCTGTTGTATTTTTTATTTTGTCTATTTTTACATTATATATCTTTTAATTTATATTGATTGCTAAATATTTCCCGTTTTTATCCATTTGCTATGTAGGCTTTTTATTTTCTAGCTGTGCCTTCACTTCGTACATTGATCCAGGATGGCATTGTAAACAATATTGTTCTCTATTACGCTTATGAAATTGGGACTTTTTTTTAAAAATCTAGTGACTCTTAAACAGCTTTTGGTTATCTGCCATATTTTTCTGTCTGAGTTTCTCTTCCTCAGCTTCGATGTGTTTTGTCCTGTTCTCTAATCTGATTCAGTGGTCTCTGAGAGACTCTTCTTCCATAATGGTATCTTTTGGTTTTTTATTATTTAGTATATTAAGCCATTATCCATTAAAGCACCCATGGGTCTGAGTTACCAATAATTCCAAAATACTCAAAGGTTGTACTTAAGGGTATATCCCCTTTCTCATACTCCTCTTTTACTCACTTTCTCGTTGGAGACAAACTAAACGAAGAAACATTACTGTATAAATTATTGCAGCAGTTTTCAGAAAGTTTGTCCAATTCATTTTCTTCTTAACAATGAATATATGAGTTATACAACAGTTTCACTAGAAATAGAGTCCTTTTGCACTGTTCATTGAATATTTTAGCTTATATTTCACTGTTATCTTTGTTCTGTCACTTTCAGAATGCATGACATAGGAATATTTTTCCCAGCCAAGCAGATAGCCTCAGGCACAGAGAAGTTTGAAGTTGATCACACAGCACTGAAGATAGTATCCCTAAACCTGGACAAGCAGCCACCTCATCTCATCATCTATTTCGGCTGCCATGTACCTGCATGTGATGAACACATTGACACACAGAGAGGTTACTGCACTAAATTAAAAAGTAACTTTTTCCTTTCCTTCCATTGCTTTCAGATCTTGGCCCTGTTCTGGTAGCAAGTCCCACAATAAAAACATGATGTCAGCAGGTCAGGTGGGGTAGGAGCCAAATGGTCCCAAATCTTTTTAATGACTAAGAAGAGTCACTTGCAAAAGTCTGTCTCTCTCTATAGATATGCTAAATAAATAACTACTTCATCAAATATTCATCTATATCTTATACAGCAAAGCTCCCCATTAACAGGCATCACCCCAGCATAGACCACATCGGAATGGCCATGATATTGTCTAGAGAGTAAATTTTTCATTTTGGAAAGTTGTTAAGGAGATGTTTCATGAAGAATTTAATGAGATTATGTAAATACGTAGTCCTGTAGAATGTTTAGGTCCTGATATGTCCAAAACAAATAGGTTTTCTGTCATATTGTAATCTACAGTTATCAGATATTTCACACTGACTGTGAATACCAGCTTAACGATATCCAGCCTGGTGATCTTTAAACCCATAATTTATAGGACTTTCTGTTCCAGAAGAGACCGGAAATGATGCTCCAGATATCAAATAATCCCAGTCATCCTGCAAAACTCCCAGTTACAACTAGCATAACTGATGCCAGTAATGAGAAATCAACTTTCATCTATGGACTGAACCAGTTCTTAACAGTAGTGCAAACATGGAGGGTTGTCCCAAAGTCTTAATGTGTTATGTCTACATCCCAGTAACTTCATCCTGTATTACCTGCTCTCTGCCTACAATGATATTGTGATCCTTTACTTCCCATCTGCTGTAATTCCCTGTTTACTCAGTCGTGAGAAGTGAACACTTCTAGATGATGATGCACTCCATCCTTAGGAGATGAAACAAGTTTCTCTGTCCTCACTGATGATAGATGGAGCCCGATGAATAGTTCAGGCTCATTTCTTGACTCCTGGGTAGCTGAAGTCAGGCAAAATAATTCCAGACTGGTGGTCAAACTAGGTACTTTCTGTTTCATAACACCCTAACTACATGAGACAGATTCTAAACTGGTTAATTGAGAGATAGAAAGAAACCCAAATTAGGCTCTGATGCATAAGGAAATCTCACTTCTTTCATAGCTTGACCTCTATCACACCTTTGCCATCAAATGCTTTCAGAAGTTTTTTTAATAGTTGTCTTTGAAAATGGGAACTAAATGCCCTCTTTTATATCCTTCCAAAGGAAAAATACAAGCTAATATAAGAGGAATTCGAGGGTGAAAGTGCCAGGACTGAATTTTGCTTCTTCAGAAAAAAATCCATAGTTGCTGTTTGGTTCAAAGCCATTTGAAATTTTGTTGTAACATTGGGCATGCTATTAGGCAAAAATATTCTATCATAGTTCAACACAGCCAAAGATGATATCAGCTTATAAAATCCATTTGGAGTCAGCTACATTTTCAGTAGTTTTTTTTTTCTTAAGGGATATCTATCCTAATACAAGCAATTAAGGGTTCTTTATAAGCCAGTCTCAGAGGTACAGACTTCACCATCAATTGATGTTCTTCTCAGCCCCCTAATAAGACCAGAGGACAAAGAAATAGTACATCTTCCCCAAATAAGCTGTTTCTCTAGCATAATCCAGACATGAACTACCACTACTAACTATATTGCACTGACTATAAAAAATTATGTGCTCATAATTCTGTGAACATTTAGCTGTTACTTACTTGCAAACATTACTGTGCTACAAATAAAACTCGGATAAACTAGGAATTCACAAGCCCTGCTTCTGCAGTCAGACTAGGGTGTCCCTCTCTTCTCCCTTACACTACAGCAGGTGTATTACTTTTCTCCCAATTTTTATATATCCTGTATTCTCGCTGCCCTTGCCCCGTGATCAGGATAAAGAAAAATGACCAAAGGTCATTACCAGGTGGGCATCTCAGCAGTCATCACTTTCAGACAGAGCAACTTCAGTGGGCTTGTGCTAGTTATCTTTTTATAGGGCATTTTTTGGCACAGCAGAACAATGCCTTCTGGATGTCCTGAGAAGCTATGTTTACAGAATTAACCTTAGAAATGTCTAAAACTGTTGGGCACACAACCAGTGAAAAGATACAGGTAGGTGAATCCATGTCCAAGCTGCCCCCACCTGCTGACAGCAGTCCTGTAGCCCCAGCTGGCAACTCCAAGGTGCAGCAGGCATTGCTGGGCTATTCTCGTGTCCCTTTGTGGTGACCCATGAATATTGACACTGTGACATCCAACTCCTTTCTTTCCAGCAGAGTGGAAAATGGTGCTGTCATGTTCCCTGAGGCTGGTGGATAGTTGTATGAGAATTAGAGCAACTGGATATGCTCTGAGTTGTGCACAAGCAAATCAGCATCCCCAGGGAACACCACACCCAGTAGCCCTATATTTCACTGTGTTGGTCTCCTCTCACTTGCTGGATGATGGAGGGAGAGAATATAATCTGCAGAAAGTTCTTACAGCATCAGAGCAGCTCCTCTGTGGCTTTTGTCCATGCTGATATCTGAGTATCCAAAGGTAATAATTCGAGGAAAAAAGTATATGTTACCAGGCTGAGTAACAAGTACAAACTCTGTCACTGACAGGAGCTAAGACAGATTTCTCTGTGGCATGGAATCCAACAATCTTATCTGGAAGCAACCTCCACCAACTAGCCCTTATTCAGACTGCAGAGTTGGCTAAGCACTTGGTCTTTTTGCTCTATCATCTGAGGAAATATAATAGTTCTGCAGAGCCATCTGCATCCCCATGGAGCAGAAGGTCAAGGGGTATACTGATGTATGCTTCATACCTGCACCCATTCAGTTTGAAAGACCAAAACATGCTGGAATTATCTCAACAAATTTCAGTCCCTGATTCCAGGGCTTTATAGGCACTGGGTTCTGAAAAATGAAGCTTTGCTGGATATTACATTACAGGACCAAGACCAATCCAATTTACAGTGACTCAAGCCTGCAGCCTTAGGTTTATCTCAGCAAAGCTTTCTGAGGAAGTGTTTTCTTCCAGGTTGCTTTATACTCACCTACAGTGGTTGGAATGTGTCATATGATAACAGAGTTTTTCCTTTAAAATAGGCACCAAACCCCTTTCAAGAAGGGGTTCTTTTGTTCACTTTAAAAGATTTAAAAACTTCTTTTAAAGAATGTGGACACATTGGTTGCACAGCTTCACAATGTACAGAAAATGACAGACCACAAAACATTAGAACTCAAAGCAAATAGACCTCCTTGGGATCATCATACAGTCTTTGTTATGGTGAATAATGTTGTCATGGGTAGTAAATTTCTGAGATGGAAATTAGGTCAAAGTTTCAAGGATAGTAAGTGAAACATTGTAACAAGTTTTCTTGAAAGGCTAAGAAGAAAAATAGCTTGGCCTTGTCATTCTATGTATCATCAAACAGCTCCAGGAAAGAAACTTGAATCCCAGGACTACCCTGTAAGGCGAGGGAAATATTTATAATAGCATAAAAATGGACCAAATGCAAAACTGCATGTTTGAATGGACATCATTAGCCATTGGCATTTATGGTAGGCAGAGCTGCATGTGTCATCTGGCATATTTTTTATTCTAGGGAGGTAAATGGGTCTTTATGCTTTCTGCAAGTGATTCTCCAGATCTGCATTTAAAATAAATTACAATACCAGCCCTCTGTGTTCAGATGGTCACACGGTTATGCCAATATTTGTAAGGTTTCTGTGTAAAGTCTCTTATTTCCTCTTTGACATTTGTGTGCCTGTTCATATATTCATGAACAGCTCCCAACAATTAAGCAGTCCCATAGCTGATGGTGGAAGTTTTATCACCAGAAAATACACCGATGTTGCAGTGAGACATGGAAATGCAGCTGTTTGAGATATAGGGTAAGGTATGCCAAATACTTGCTTCCTTTTGAAGAGTTGTACAGTCTTAAACAGAGCTACTTTTGGTACTAAAAATCTTGTGAGTTTTTGTAAGTGTTGATGCAAATGCAGAAGATGGCTTATTTTTGTGTGAGAGTTGCTCCATTTCATACATGTTGATGTACTGATGCCCCAGTGAGTAAATGAGACACATTTTTCTCTCCAGCTGAGTGTCAAATTGGAATGAATTATACCACCTGACCACTTATGCTTAAGTTTTATGTCTAGCATGCAACCTTTAGGTTGAATTTATGGCACTGCCGAATTTTCCAGAACTTCTTACACTAGTTTTGTGTGCTTGCAGTGGGCTGTGTTTGATTAACAGTCTTTAATTTCTTGAACGTCACTTCTACTCATACAGAGTGGCTAGGGTTTAACATGCAGGACTAATTTTCACTTAAAAAAAAATATAATCAAATTTCACAGAAAGACCCCTGAACTGCATTGGACTTGATATGAAATTCTCCCCTCCTCTGTAGCCCCAGAATAGAAGGAGCTTGGCATTCTGAGAGTGGTACAAAGTGGTATTGTTAAACAGAAGCTAATTAGGATGGGATTTCATGTTGCTAAGAGCTAAATCTTTGGTATGCAGCAGAGCCAAACAGCAAGGGCAAAGTGTAACTATTTAAGGCTGAAGTTTGCTATTTAAAGTGTTCATCCTTGCCCAAACGTTAGTTGCAGTTAGGAAAGTGTTTCTGTTCCAATGACAAGATGACAGGCTGTCACGATTCCACCCAGTCTGTCCAGATCAAATGTGCTCAGGATATAAGCCAAGAGATTATTTTTTCCAACCTGCTGGCATCAAAAGCACCATCTGTGATCGATTTCATGATAATGGTGTAAACAGCTACTGGAAATTCAGGGCAGTTCCCAGAGATTTTGGTCTCTGGAGGAATGAGTATGTGCTTTCGGGAGTAGCACAGCTGCTGTTATCAAAAATGTGCTGTCTCCTCTGCAGAAGTTGTAAGACATGACCTGGTCACAGACCTATGTGAGCATAACCTCTTGCAAGCAGGAGGATGTTGCCTGATCCTGTGCAGGAAAATTTGTGGAAGATGTCCTTTTATGCTTACAACTCCAGAGTATTTTTTATGGCAGCAGACTTACCTTAAATACAAATCTAGTCAACCTAAGCCCAGATATAAAACTATGGGCCGTGATTTCAGACAAGACTATGGAAATCTAGAGTCAGTATTCTGCATTTATGTATGGCTGTAGAGTGCTTTGCAGAGGGAATGTAAAGCTAGAAGCACAGGCTCAAAAGCTCTTCTAGATTTAAAGCAAAAGCAACACTTCTTGCAGTAATGGTTGTGTTACTTTTGCTCATTAGAAGAATAGCATTTAACTTTGATCCAGCACAAAAATATTTTGTACTTAATTTATTAAAGGTTTAATATATGGCTTTTTATTTCTGTGATGTCTTCTGAGAAGCTAAATAATCTTTGGGCAAATATAAATGGTAATGACTCATATCAGTTTGCCCTCATGAAAAAAGAAATCAAGGTTGAGAGGAGACAGGCTTGAATTTTGACCTGTTGTAAGAGTGGAAGTAGGTGCAGCTTTAACAAAAATTAGGAAAAATAAAAAAGGACTTAAGGGGCTTTGTGGATTTGCATCAAAAAGAAAAATGATTCTTTGAACTAATGCCTGACCTGGACATAGCTAATGTATGCAATCATTGACTTAGGAACACCTCTTTCTTCTCCCCTACACAGTCCCATATGTTTGTCTGGTAAAACAATCCAATCTGCTTTTTACGAATAATTGCCCAGGTGTCCACTGAGTCAGGATTATATGTTAGCATCTGCATCCGATGTCTCAGACACATGGTTTGGGCCAGCACAGAAAGCCCATAACAAATTATGGCCATCCATACTCCTTTTCTCCTCAGATCTGTACCCACATGCTTCTTCCTAGGAATGTCCTGGGTGTAGCTCACATTTATCTCATCCAAGGTTTCTCCTTATTCCAGATGAAGAAAAATCTCTATTACCTCTAATTAGCAGTTCACACAGGAAGAGCACAGCCACCTTGCTTTCTTTTTTTTTTTCCTTTGTTTTTGCTTTCTTTTTGGGCCCAGTTCTCTTTATTATCTTTG
>NW_008651456.1:0-9851 GCF_000695815.1 Acanthisitta chloris
TATATATGAAAGTAGTAGCAGGAAACTATAGTGTTGTTAGCACTTCAGTGGTTATTCAGGAAGAGAATACAGAACTCCCCACACTCTATTACAGCCCTGTGCTCAGATTACCCAAAGGTCACCCTTCTGCACTGCCTTTTGTACTAATTTGCTCTCAGGAGAAAGTGTGTAAATGAAGTCGTAACCTGGCCTCCCACTAGGCTCTGGTTTGCTCTGCAGGGAAACTTAGGCATCAGAACTGCTGAAATTGCTAAAATAAGAGTGGAAGGCAAACAGATCATGCACCTTGAGGAATTGCAGCGAGCAGTGTCAGGGTCCTAGGGGTCAGCACGTGGCACTACCCAGGGTTTTGTGCTGGCCTGACACAGGATGCCTCAGGATATTTGCTTCTAAGGAGCTGTCTGATGTACAGAGAAGTCACTTAAAACCAAACCTTGACAAGGGCAAGCACTGGGCAAATTTTAACACTTTACTGTATAGACATGTCCCTTATTTCTATATACCATTTCTTAGAAAGCTACAAAACTTCATGCCAGAAAAAAAAAAAAAAGTCATTCATATAGGAATGTATCTCTATAAACTGCTGATTATCTGTATTATAAAAATCATTAAAGATTTCAGAGCACTGTAATATGGCACTTACTTGAGTATTACTCAAGCCATGATAGGAAGTTGCCAGAGTTTGTCCTTGAAATGCTTGGAAAAAAACACCTATATTTCACTTCATGTTTACACTAATATGCACAATAATTTTCAGGTTGTTCTGTATGACAGTTCATGCAAAAATATAACAGAAAAGATTACAACAGCTCTTAAACTGAACATTATTAAAGGCACTGATAGAAATTCATAAGATTTTCTGTTTTGTTGCAGTGTATTTCTCTCCCCTCAGTTAAGCCTCCACATGACAAAGCAGCCCATGATAAAAGGTTATTGAGTACCACTGTATTATGCCATTAGTACCCATTGCTTTGGATCAATGACAGAGAAATTCCCCACTGTGTTTACAAGCTGCAGCATTCAAAAAGAGACCCAAATAAATCAGGTATTTTACACTAACAATATCCTACAGAGAAGCCATTTTAACTTCCTCTCTGACACACTTTACTTTCCGGCTCATAAATATAACACAGTGTGCTTACAGTGCTGTGTCAGCCACGAGCAGAGGCACACACAGCTCTCTGAGCCTCTTGGGGATGTCCTGAGTACATAGTAACAGGCAAAGTAGTCAAGTAATACTTGACTGCATAACTCCATTACATTTTTTTGCTGCTGCTTTTGTGGTTGAGAAACTCTCAAATTGGCTGCTGATCTACAGAGGAGAACAGAAGCAGTAGTTACCTGAATCATACAATCATAGAATCAACTGGGTTGGAAGAGACCTCAAAGATCATCCAGTCCAACCCTACTGTGGTTACCAGACCATGGCACTAAGTGCCACATCCAGTCTCAGCTTGAAAACCTCCAGGGATGGGGAATCCACCACCTCCCTGGGCAGCACATTCCAATGCCTGAGCACTCTCTCTGCAAAAAAATCTCTGCCTAAGATCCAACCTAACCCTCCCCTGGCAGAGCTTGAGTCTGTGCCCTCTTGTCCTGCTGCTGGTTGCCTGGGAGAAGAGACCAACCCCCACCTGACTCCAACCTCCTGTCAGGGAGTTGCAGAGGGTGAGAAGGTCTCCCCTGAGCCTCCTCTTCTCCAGGCTGAACACCCCCAGCTCCCTCAGCCTCTCCTCATGCCACTTGTGCTCCAGTCAAGAGTTTTGCATCTCAATTTACAAATGTAAGTCAAAAAGTCAGGAAAAAACAGTAAATATATACCAATCTCCCCTAATAATATTAGCAAACTTCTAAGAAAACTTATGCTAAAATAGTGTTACTACCAAATATATAGTGATTTACTGATTGTCAATATCTTTTATATAGCTGATGCATTTAAAACAGTTCATGGTTTGGAAATTCCTTTATCAAACTCAAAACTAAGCAGCTGGATCAGTTCTATACATTACTCTGGCAAAATCCTGGGAAGAGAAGTCAATAAAAAGCCAGAAAAAAAGAACCCACCAGAAAGAAACAAAAGAGTTTAGAAAGATCAGAGCTGACAGTTTGTCTATCATGTTTTGATTTTATTTTTTTCTGGTCACAGTCTCCATCTCGACTTATTCCATGAACTCCCCTGTTTCTCCTGCCTGACATTTGGTACAAATATTACTGTCATGTCTGCATCCCATTTCTTCCAAAACTGGGAACTTGGGCATCAATCAGTGCTGAACGGATGCTGAGTTGCGTAACAAGTGACAACATTGACTCCCAAGATATCCACAACTCTTGTTTTGTGAATAAGTTTTGACATGTCAGGCACAAACCTGATTCTTACAAATGTGTTAGAGTAACAACCCAGGCTTACAAATAACAGAGAGGGCCTTTTGTTCTCCTGAAACATTTGTTTTCCTTTGCAGAAGAAATATTTCTATGTTAATTAGCTTTTGCTTTTGTCCTGCCTTCTTTTGCGATTCATCTTCCATAACTTTCTTTTCTAAGAGAAACATCTGTCACCAGCTTTGCAATAAATCCTTGGCACACAGATATTATTCTTCATTAAAGAAAACAAAACACCACAAAACTCCCCAAAGATGAAGATACTTTTTTTCCCCTGGTAGACTACTCAGACACATTATGTTCTCCTTCTGTCTCCAGTCATCTCTGCTGGAGAGTGTCAATTACAGACACAGATTTTAGGGAACAGAAGGAAAAAAACCACAATTTGCAAATACTTTCCTCTGGAAGTAGACAGGTGTAATGACTGAGACTTGTTTGCTGTAATTGAATTTCATGCTGTCATCTATTCAGTCACAAAGAGATGTCAGATTCAAGGATGCTATGCATGGGGGAAAAAAAAACCAAAACAACCAACCAAAGGTGCTCAATACATTCTTATTGCTACTGTATACCTAAGTTTGCCACTGTAATTTGACTTCTCTAAAAGTAAACATTGCTTTTGCTGGAGAGGGAGCTGGAGAGAGACTTTTTATTAGGAACTGCAATGATAGGACAAAGGGTAAGGGATTCAAAGTGAGAGAGGCAAAGTCTAGGTCATATATTAGGAAAAAGTTTTTTACTCAAGGGTGGTGAGACACTGTCCCAGGTTGCCCAGGGAGGCTGTGGCTGCCCCAACCCTGGTGGTGTTCAAGGCCAAGTTGGATGAGCCTTGAGCAATCTGATCAAGTGAGGAGGTGTCCCTGCCCAGGGCAGGGAGGGTTAAAATTAGATGATCTGTAAGGTCCATTCCAACCCTTAAATTCTATGATTCTATGAAGTGTACGAGGTGATTAGAACTGTGGCTTTGGAGGCCTCGTATGATTGTTTATTTAATCTAAAATGTCCAAGAGGCAACTGAATAAATTCCAGCCCCATAACAATGTGTATTGTCTAAGAAATAGCCAACCAAAATCTGAAATCAAAGTGCCATGCCCCAAAAAAATTAAAACCAGTTGATCCAGTATTAACAGAAAATCATATAAATATTCTATAAAGATGTCAGCACAAAACAATAATTAGCATTGTGCCAGAGGTTTGCTCAAAGTGACACTTCCAAAGACATAATTGTTCAGTGGGGGAAAAAAATATTACCCCACTAACATTTCTAACATGTGTCACAGCTTCTGTTCCAGCCTTCCAAATTCCTGGGAAATGCATCATAATGGCACTGTTAACAATGGGCATCTTTCTGCCAGCAACATGGGTAGTGTTCACAGGGAATGCAGGAAGAGTTCCTTGCAAAAACAGTTTGTATTTGCTTTCATGTTATGAGCAGTTCTTCTTACAAAAAGCATTAAATCTCTAGAATTTAAGAAGATGGATAAATATCCACCTGGGAGTCTCTGCTACAGTGATAAATATCAGAAGTAATAAGCCTGATGTTGGTGACTGTGCACAGGAATGAAAGTCATGCCCTTGAGGGGAAGGTCAAGCACAGCAGTCAGCCCAAGACTCAGTCAGGGCTTGTTGAAGAAGATGTTTCTCTGACCAGAGTGAGGTCACCACTATGGAAAAAGCCACTGACATAAAGGCAACATTCAAAATTCCCCTTGATGTAGAAAAATTCACTTGCGTTCTGACAACTGGGGGAAAAAAAATAAAATCTGTTTGACACAATGTTGATTGCCCCAAATGAAATAATTCTGGCTGTTTGCACAAGCTGTTCAAAAAATACTGTTGTGCAAAAGCAGAAGGAAAACCCCTTATCTTATCTTAGGGGAATATATTGGGTAAAGTGAAGCTGCTTGATTGATTTGAATAGAGAACAGACATGTACATCTGCCTATTCAAACCCCAAAATTGCTTCTGATATAATGCCATATTTTCTTAATAATAAACCCCAGCAATTTTGTATGAAAGCAGCTTCAATTTCCTTATATTTTCTCTCTTTTTGCAACCAATAATGTTAAAATTTGTAACAGGAGTAACACATTTATAGGACTTATGCAACTATATATGATACACTGGAATGATTTTTTAAAAACATATCCCTAGCATCTATTACCCTAACTGTAAACTCTCAAAATAATTTCCAATAGATCTGAAATATTCTTGGCTTTGAGTAGATATTGGCTCTTAAATCTCCTTACTGAATGTAAGCTCCTATTTGGGGGGATTTTTTTGTTATTTGAGAACTTGCTATGGTTCAACTCTTCTCCAGCTTCTGCTCACTGGAAACCTTCACACAAAGACTTGTCTGATGCAGAAATTTATTAAGCTGGAAACACATCAATCATTTCATGAAAGAATTTACTACATAGTTTTAAAAGCTGTACAGAATCATCACTTTTTTTTTTACAGACTTTTTAGTGGCTTCACTTCCCTGAATGCTTTAAGGCTCTAAGGAAATCCAAGTTCTATATCCAAAGGTTAACTTCTTGGAGATTTAGATTACGAAAATGTCAATTGCCCAAATTATAAACCCATTTAGCTTTCTGATTAGTTCCACTTTTAGCATACCATTTAGGGCTCAATTCTGACCTCTCATCAATTATAGTTTAGTTTAGCTGCATTGATTTTATCTAAGTTATCCTTGCTTTATACCAATGGAAACAAGATCAGAATCAGGTCCTAAGGGTAAAGTAATTAAAAATGTAATTACCACAACTGATTATGCAATGTAGCTACATCATTAGTTGGCTATAATTTATTTTTTTTTTACAATAAGATTACAATTTCTTTGCCAATTTCACAGAGATAAGTTTTTAATTTTTATTTCAGAAATAATTCTGGATGGGATCCAGCCAATCTAACTTAGGCAGCTCAGTGCACCTACAATTTAGACAACTACAGCTCATGTAAATTAAGTGCTTAAGTTCACCCAAATAACTTTGCTCCCTGTGACAGAGAGGTAAGAGCACTGGAAAGATCCAGAAAGAGAGACTGTCTGTTTAAACAGAGACCCATAAATTTTAGAACATCCTCACTTTAAGACCTTTGAAAACCTTATGCCACTGGCTACACAGTGAATTTAAGCACTGATTTTAGAAGAGACAGATGACCTAGTACAGCAAATAAAACTGGTATGTAATATTTACATACTTTTTAGGTGAGGTAGAACTCATTTTTCTCACACACTATCCAGAATTTCTTCCTTTCTCCTAAATTTTCCTTCAAATTTAAGGTATATTTCATGATCCTTAAAGCACTTTAAGGTAATTAGTCTGGAGTTTGCTCTGACTTACCTCTCATGCAAATCTTGTAGGATCAGGTTTCTACATACAATAGCATAATTCTTGATGAGCCTAGAGGTATTTTACCAAACTACTATCTAAATACTTTGACTACTTACATAACTCCAACTTCATAATTGCTGAGAATCAATTTAATGCTGAAAATGTTCTAAGTAGAACAACATTTGAACCAACATTTTAAAAGGAAAAATGTCCCACAAAACAACAAATCCAGAACAGCTTCTGAGTTGGATTCTCTTTCAGTTTACAATGGTGTGAATAAGCAGTGACTGCATTGACTCCTTTCATCTGCAATGTTGAACTTTAATCAATATCCAGCATGAAGGAGATGAAAATGGAGCTTTTTGCAGTAAGAGAAAACTATGCACCAATAAGTGAGAAAGGTTAAACTTTAAGGAAAAAAAACAAAATAATATAAACCTGGTTCTGGTTTATTGCCAATTTACTCCATGTATTGGAAAAATAAGTGAAATTGCATAAACATCTTGAATAAGTTATTACAGCTCCATTTATCTTAAGTAATAAACTTTCCATCTGATTCTCCATTTCCTCACTCATAGTTAAGGTACTGGGAGAGTGTAGGGTTGGTCTGTCTTTCACACTACATGCAACATATGCTGTTTGGTTAAATAAAAGCTTTGAAAAGTGTCTACACATCTCACGAGTCCTTCCAGTTTGTAAAAGATACAGCCAAAAGACTATAAAACTAGAATATCATAAAACAACTAAACTTGAGTCATAACCACAACCACACTGACTTTTCCTATACAGACTATGTAGATAATTTGTCAATTATTGCTCTTCTATGAAAGTCTACAAGTTTTCAGGGGAAATTAATGCTACCTATGCATATGTATAGCACAAGAGTTGTATTGGCCACCAACATTAAAAGATTTAAGTTATTCCAAAATACATCATCAGTATGCTCACTCAACTGACATGAGTGAGCATAGTGTACAATTTAGAATCATCAAGGTTGGAGGAGACCTCTAAGATCATCGAGTCCAACCATTAATCTGTCAGTGCTGGAACCACTAAACCCTAACCCAGATCCTCCAGTGCCACATCAGACACCTCTGAAACACCTCCAGGGATGGTGACTGCACCACCTCCCTGGGCAATATCCCAGGGCCTCAACACCACAACAGGGAAAAAAAATTTCCTAACATCTCATCTGACTCTTCCCTGTCTCAGCTTATGGCCATTCCCTCTACCCCTCAAAGTTCATATTCATAGTTCATATTCAGATTAGTCGAACAATATGACATAATTTAGACCAATAATATACTAAACACCAGAATGTGCAAGGTGGCACAATATGTAAACAGAAACAGAAATAAGGCTACGTCTTCTGAATAAAAGTCTAATGCCTTATTCATTTGAGAAAGCTCCAGTGTAATTATTTATAGTCATGAATGTATTATAATACACATATTAAGATGGATATACATCAGAATCATGAACATCTATAGCTTGTTTCCTTAATGAATATGGTCTCAGCACTGCTTACTGCATGAAATGAAAAAAGTAAATTATTGGCACTGGAATTTCCCATGGTAATAAATATACTGAATGTTCATTACTCTCCCTGAAATGTTCATGTAAAAACCCTGACTTAGAAAATAGCTCTGCTAAACCACTTAGAAACTCCTCTTATGAACAGTCAATGATAGAAATACTCAATCTACTTATTACCTAGGTAGGAGTTTTTGTAGCTCTTTATGTGAGTGCCACTAAAAAAGGTGAAATAGTTGAGGGGTTACTTAACTAATCAAAGCTGTGCTACACACATGCTCAGGGATAATGAAACCAGGGAAAAAAAAATAAATTCCTCCTTTGTTCTGATTAACCAACAGTGGCTGAATTAGTCATAAAATTAAGCTGGCAAGGATAAGGGCATGTCTTATTTTAAATCTCTACTTGAAGGATTTTTCTTTTTTTAACCTTGTAATTTCTCTAATCCAAACTAAATTAAAGGTTTGTGAAATACACATAGAAAGTCAGATAATATAGAGACTCGTGGCACTTTTGTAATAACATCTGTATGCACAGGAACCAAAGAGAGCTTCATACATACAGGATGTGTGCATATTAAATGGAATAACTACCTTCAAATGGACATGACTGCAATTTATTTTAGAAGTGGAGCACCCAACTGGCTTATTTTTATTAAAAGAGCTTTTGCTATATTCTGGCTGCATACATTGTAGGGTTTAGGGTAGTGTACAATTCATCAGTAAATTCTCCTTATCCGAACACAAATTTCACACCCCAAGTGTGCAATATCTGCCTGGACTGATCCCATCTAATTTTTCACCAGAGATATTAAAATACGAGTCTGGCCTCATTAAGATCCTTTCAGTTAGTGGAGATTCATAGAATAATAGAATCATTTGGGTTGGAAGAGACCTCTAAGATCATCAAGTCCAACCCTACCGTGGTCACTAGCCCATGGCACTAAGTGCCACACCCAGTCTCAGCTTGAAAACCTCCAGGGATGGGGAATCCACCACCTCCCTGGGCAGCACATTCCAATGCCTGAGCACTCTCTCTGCAAAAAATCTCTTCCTAAGATCCAACCTAACCCTCCCCTGGCAGAGCTTGAGTCTGTGCCCTCTTGTCCTGCTGCTGGTTGCCTGGGAGAAGAGACCAACCCCCACCTGACTCCAACCTCCTGTCAGGGAGTTGCAGAGGGTGAGAAGGTCTCCCCTGAGCCTCCTCTTCTCCAGGCTGAACACCCCCAGCTCCCTCAGCCTCTCCTCATGCCACTTGTGCTCCAGTCCCTTCCCCAGCCTCGTTGCTCTGCTCAGATCTTAGGTTGGCCTACAAACTAGACTGAGTTTCTTCAGGTGTGTCCTGAGGTGGAACCTACATGACTTGACTCGTAGAAGTGTTTTCTCATGCTACATCTTTCATAGCATTTGGGATATTTTGTTATTTTACTATCATTATTCAACTGTGTTGCCACTATTTCAATTTTGACTATTTGTTTTCTCAGCTAGAAATGCAGATATGCTAAATTCTCTTATTTGTATCAGGTTACTACCCACAGCTAGGAAATATCCTCTCTAATTTAAACTCTTGAGTCTATGCAGTAAATGCCTATAAACTCTCCCCAAAAGAAATGTAATCAAGGAAAGGGGCTGTCCTAAAAGGCCTTGAGAGAGGCCACCTATCTGGTACAGCTCAGGTAACCAGCTAGGTTGGACTTTCCTCTGAGGGCTGGAAGAACCATCTGCCACTCTTCAAGAGACAGATCCTTTAAAAAGTCTGGTTTCCTCAGAGTTTAAAATGTGTGTTGATATGCAATATCCAGCAAAGTCTGGCAGACAGAGTCTACCACCTGCCCACCTTTCTGCTGCAGTCATTAACTTGTCTCCAGGATCCCTAGAAACCACTCTCACCCTGTAGATACAAACAGACTTGAGCTTCTGCAAGATTGTATTTTAGGAAACCCACTTATATTGAAAATAATACATAGAAATACGTGACATATTAGGATTGTGGCTCATGTGGGTTTGCAAGATAACAGGCAAACAGATATCTACAGCACAACAGCTCCATGTGTGTGTGTTAAGTGACTGAGCTTGGCCTGAACTTACAGGGTCACCCCAAATTCTGCTTATTCACTACACTTTACTGCACAACCAGCCCATTCAGATCACATACTCCAGTGTTTAGCATGTGCTTCTCCTCTTTACAACACTCTAGCAAACAGCTCACAAAAGAATCTAAAAAAAAAGAGATCATCAAGATAGTAGCTTAAAATACTAAGAATATAGGTATATATATTTAATAATGCATATTTAATCACAAGTTAGGTCTCAAACACGCACCACACTCCCCACTCCTCCCAAAGAAAACCAAATCAGGAAAGAAAATGCAAATCTGCAGCATTTTTGCAGAAGATGGATGAAATAAGTGTGAAATTATCCTGCTGGCTCCTTTGCTGTAGTTTTCATACTAGATCATAGGTGAGGGAATATGGCACAGGAAGGGAAAGGGAAGGGAAAGGGAAGGGAAAGGGAAAGGGAAGGGAAAGGGAAAGGGAAAGGGAAAGGGAAAGGGAAAGGGAAAGGGAAAGGGAAAGGGCAAGGGAAAGGGAAAGGGAAAGGGTAA
>NW_008651456.1:9945-27660 GCF_000695815.1 Acanthisitta chloris
TTCTTTCTAATAAACCAGGTGCCTGCAACTGCTTCATTGACTTCAACATGAAGGAAGCAAAGCCTGGAAAAATTCTTGCTCAGCCCTGGCTGTATAAGAGTGAGGTGCCATGACTGTTCTCAGGTACTGGCTCAGTGCTTCCAGAAGGTCAGGAATGCAAGCAGTTGGCTAGAGTTTAAAGGAAGTTTAACTGCTGGGGAAAAAAAAAAAAGTCATTTTAATGACTTACCAGAGGCTCAGAGAAGGTTAAGCTGTCTGCACAGATACAAACAATGACAATAAAAACGTTAGACTAAAGAAATTCTCCTTACCTATAGAATATCAATGTTTATCAGAGCAGCTTTATCTTGTTCTTAACAAGTTGAATCATGCAAAAACCAAGATCAATAAGGGAGGATGCCTTTAAAGCTCCACTGTTGCATAATGAAAATTACTTTGAAGAGCTGGCTGTGTGTTCATGGAGAGTTAGCAAACTGTCCCTGCAGGCGCTGGTGACATTAGGCAGCTCCAAATACAGTATTTCACTTGAAGCACATCTGACTCATTCTATTGGCATAAACATCACATGTTTAGCATTAACTGCTTTTACAACCAGCTTTATAAATAGAGGTTGCTTCCCCTTCCAACGGCTGTCTCCCCTTTTCTTTTGTTGCAAATATTTCTGCTTGTTACTTTTGCCTCTGACAGTTTGACAGTTATTACCTTAAGACATTGCAGGTGTTCTTTAGTTCTTTGCAAAGAATCACCTAGGTACCTACAGCCTTCAGCACGTTAACAGGTGACTAATTTTTAGTGGTACACCTCAAAGAATAAAGCTCAAAGGCAGAAAATACAAATACAAATAATAGGGTGACAGGAGCAATTAAAGTATTTTAAAATTCAGTCATATTATTTTTATGGTGAAATAAAGAATAATCTAATCACTGGCACTTTATGAAATGGCACTGTAGCACTGGGACTATAACAAATGCAACACACTACTCTCTTAATTAGGCTACTAATCAGCAGAGTGAAAGGTGGATCGACACTGCTTCCATTTGCTCTAGGGACAGATTTCCAGCTTGTCACCAGTTATCCCAATAGCAGCAGCTTCTCAGGAATGCTGGTTTTGCTAAAACAGCACCTTTTGCCTCAGTCATTCTTGTACTGGAAGTTAATCTCCCTTATTTCCTTTGTTTCCACAGCAAAGTCCCTTTGTCAGGAATCAGGACATAGGAAAAGTCCAGAAATGTCCTCTAGACTGTATCAACTTTTCCTGGATAGAGCCACAGGCTTGTCTGAAAGGATATTGATATGGGCAAACTCTTTCCAGAATAAAGCAGACAAGAGAAGGTCAAACTGCCTTCCACATATATTATCCTACTATTTCTTTCCTATGGGTGCATGATGAGACTGATCTCAATTTTTTTCTCTACAGATTTTCTGTCTTCCTTTCACCTGATCTTGTTTTGTCTGCACTGAAATGTAAAAACAAAGTGCTTCTAGCATTGACTCAACTATCATTTATGTTATTTCATGCACAGAAATGCACACAGAAATTTCCAAATACAGTTGTGATGTTTGAATCAGGAAATAGTAGACCTTAATGAAGCCTAAATTCCCCAGAATTTGCAATATGAAATGAGGACAAAGAGTTTAAGAGTCATTATTGTAGAAGAACCAAAGAGCATGTAAAAGACAAACTTCTTAAGCATAGCAGGATAGAGGTGTTGTAAGGAAGGCTATACCCAGTCACTACAAGGATGAACATGAGAGGTGTCCCAAATTTACATCTAGTTTAGAGCAACCTCAGGAAGTTGAACTTAGAATCATACAACCATCAAGATTGGAGGAGACCTCTAAGATCATCAAGTCCAACCATGAACCTGTCACTGCTGGAACCACTAAACCCTAAACCAGATCCTCCAGTGTCAGATCCAGATGCCTCAAACACTTCCAGGGATGGTGACTCCACCACCTCCCTGGGCAATATCCCAGTGCCTGAACACCTTAACAGGGAAAACATTTCTCCTAACAACTAATCTGAATCTTTCCTGTCTCAGCTTATGACCATTCCCTCTAGTCCTCTCCTTGCAGCCATGGCAGGAGTGATCACTTCTAGGACTCCTCTAATATTACTAGAGAAAAAATTACTTAACTGCAATTTAATTGAAACTTACATAACTTCAACTTTTCCTTGCAACAGAAAATCTTACTCCTGAAGAATTTTTCGCTGTGATGTTTGCCCATGGCAGATGAAGAGGATCCAAAGTTACATACATAAATCAGGGATGTATTGCATTGAGTGGTTTGTTGAAGAGACAAATCTGTTTGAACAGAGATTGTCCAAATTAGGCTCTTTTGTACAACCTACAATTACCTTTTATTCTTTTAATTGCAAATGGTAAATTCTCTTCAAAATAATAAACAGGACATGGTAGTACTCTCCATTCCTCTCTGCTTTGGGTCAATGACCTAAATCTGGCCATTAGATAGGACCCATGTTTCTAGCCCAGAGGACTGGAAGGTGTATGATGTGGTGAGTATCACTTCAGAAAGAGACCCCAAGAGTAGAAGGCCTGGAAATATAAATGAAGCCTTTTTGCCATTAGAATCATCTAGCCTTGTGTTAAATCACATGTATAATTTTAAAAAATAAAAATAACAGAAAATGAAATTATGTGCCTAGAATAAAAAAGCCATCTTAATGAAAACAATTTTCCTCCTCTTTCTTTTTCTTCCTGACTCTTTTGTCATGGTATTCAAACACAGTTTTCTTCTAAATAAAATTTATGTGTCTTTCTCAAATTCTCAAAAGATTTGGTTTTTTCAAGGTAGCTATTTTGAAATTGCCAGTCTTAACAACGGTTTGTTTAATGCACTCTGTAAAACTATTTCTCTCTTAGACACGTATTTTATTTACTGCCTTGGTGTTTCCATCTTTCTTTTTAACTTTCTGAGTTTATTTTACTATTTACATTCTCTCACAGCCCTGAGGTAACAACAACCTCATCTATGTATATCAAGATTTGCTGCTTTAACTCAAACTCTCTGTGCAATTCAGGCTGTGGTATGGTGTTTCATTCAAGATGTATCACCTGGCACTTTTTTTGTTTGGTTGGTTTATGCATTTTCTGCTCTGATTCATTGAGCATCAGCTATGAATAGAAGCTAATACACCTCCTTTGTTTTAACTGCTCACCAGTTAAATTCTGTTCACCAGAAGCAATCGATACTACAAATGACTTGTGCATTAATGACTTTTAAAAACCCAAAAAAAGTGTTAAACTGATGGCCCTCTAATTACCACATCTTCATTGAGGCATTGGCAGCATATTTATAAATGCTGTTGGACTTTTTTATTGCCAGGACATTGATTTTTGCCAATTAATGAAGCTCTGTATCCAGCAAGAATACTATTCTTTCCTGATTACACAGAGATGTTCTTGGGAAAACACTGCAATTTTTCATTTTAATGTTCTTTTATTCACGAGAAACAGTGAGTTGAATTTGCTGGGATAATTAACAGCCCCAAACTAACCAATAATAAATACCACATAAGAAACAAACAAACAAAATCCACTAAAGTGATGCCCATAATAAAATAAATCACTACATTATGTTTGACTATTACATTTAAATGTTAGGAAAAATGTTTTCCCTGTTAGGGTGATCAGGCATTGGAGTATTGCCCAGGGAGGTGGTGCAGTCACCATCCCTGGGAGTGTTTAAGAGGCATCTGGATCTGGCACTGGAGGATATGGTTTAGAGTTTAGGTGGTGACACTGTCCCAGGTTGCCCAGGGAGGCTGTGGCTGCCTCAACCCTGGTGGTGTTCAAGGCCAGGCTGGATGAGTCTTTGAGCAACCTGATCTAGTGAGGAGGTGCTCCTGCCCATGGCAGGGAGGGTTGGGACTAGGTGATCTGTAAGGTCCATTCCAACCCCTAAATTCTATGATTCTGTGAAGGCACTGTCTTAAAATGGAGCTGAGGAACTGAAGTACCTTAAGCATCAGCATCTGCCCCAGCACTGGAAGGTATCTGGATGCCTCATTCTCTAATGGTGACTTCAGACCAGAAAACCCAGATTCACCATTACGTACACTTAGGCACTAAGTGGCACACCAAAGTTAAACATAAATTCTCTGAGACTCCTCATGTTCTGATCTAACATCCCTATGCCTTACTCTTGGATTTAAGAGAGTTTTTTTTAAAAAACACAGCTTTATCACCAGCATACAGACTTCTGCTTAGGTGCTAAACTTGAAAAGGATTAACATTAGGCCTGAGTCCTTATCAGGAAAGTGAATGTGATCGAACTTATACAGATATATTGTCCCAAGGGAGTCCAGAAAAATGGGGTTTTCATCAAAATATGATCTACAGTGCAATTGCAATCTAAGTTTTAATTTCCTTACTTCACTCTCAACTGTGGAAATGGTGGCATTCTCTTCTAAAAGGAGGTGAGAGAAGAAATCAGGGCACTCAGTTCACAGTGCTGTTCCTGCTAAAAGCTGGGTCTGTTCAAGTGTAAATATCAGTCTAGTGATATATGCTAACAAAATGCAGGAAAACAAAATCATGAGCTCACTGTATATCTCTTCTAAATAAGTCTTCCCTCTGTATATCTAGGACTTGGCCACAGCTCAAGGAGAAAATGCTCCTGCCACTCAAAGGAAGCTGTCTCAGGAATGTCATTTGAGCATTTGCTGCTTGTATGACTTTAGAATACACAGTGCTGAATATTAAACACGGTATTTTACTCGTTAATTACATGCATTAATTCTTGCTTTTTCTGTTTACAGGTTAAAGTCAATTTATAGAAAAATCACTACAAGTCATGCATTGCAAAGAAAACGTACGACATATTTTAGCAACTACTAGCGCTGCCTGTGAGAATTACTCTGGGATGGAAAAGATGAGTGGAAGTGACTGGAAGGAGCTGACTGCATCTCAGGAATCAGCAAGTGTGTGGGGGAGATGAGCTGATACTTCTACACCACAGCTGTGTATGAAATACCTTCCCTTAATTACAGTCATTACAACTCTCTTTTTTATTCACGAAAATGTATCTTGCTCATGAGTTCCGGCCACCTGACACACAAGAGGGTTTCAAAGGCAGAAGAAAAGTGGCTGCTGAGAAGAGGAGGCTCAGGGGAGACCTTCTCACCCTCTGCAACTCCCTGACAGGAGGTTGGAGTCAGGTGGGGGTTGGTCTCTTCTCCCAGGCAACCAGCAGCAGGACAAGAGGGCACAGACTCAAGCTCTGCCAGGGGAGGGTTAGGTTGGCTATTAGGAAGAGATTTTTTGCAGAGAGAGTGCTCAGGCATTGGAATGTGCTGCCCAGGGAGGTGGTGGATTCCCCATCCCTGGAGGTTTTCAAGCTGAGACTGGATGTGGCACTTAGTGCCATGGGCTAGTGGCCACGGTAGGGTTCAATTTGATGGTCTTGGAGGTCTTTTCCAACCTGGTTGATTCTATGATTTTATTTTAAAAGTGAATGCTTAAGGGATTCTTTTTCTACCTTTTTTTTTTTTCTTTTTAAATATAGATTTTTTCCATGGGAATACATGGTTAGTGTTGTAGCTGATACAAATCAGTAGAGTGCCAGGGAATGCTGCAACTTAATTTCTATGTATATATAACATCTGTGAATGGTTTCACTCTTGTGCATAGTGAGCAAAATTGAACCCACTGTTGTACAACTTCCTGGAATTATTAATTCACAACAAAATTTAAGATCACGTGTTCTGATGTGAAATATTACATATAAGATTGGGGTTTTTTGTCTTCATTACAATAGGATTTTTTAAAATACAGTAGTATAACTTAAACCTCTTTAGAATTAACTCAGTGTTTGGTTCATAAGACACACAACTCTTACCCATGTACGTGTTGAAAAACTAGGGTATACTTTGAAAATAAAATTCTTCACTGATATAAGTCATATAATTCACAATACTATGATTAGAAATAAGCACTATAGAATATAATTATATAACCATAATTACCTATTCTAATATATTATATCATTGTTTATAATATATCTTGCAATATATATGTATGGAATAACACATCTTGAAAATACAGGAATGAACAACCTAGATAGAAATACTTTGACAAAAATATGTGCTAATAATTTTTTTGTTTTATTTACTTATTTATAGGATTTAGGCCCCACAACAAAACCAAAACAAAACAAAGCAAAACCAAAACAAACTAAACCAAAACAAAACCACAAAAAAACCCCAACTAAATAAAACCAAACCAACACCAAATACATTCACAACAAAAACCAAGAATAATATTCAGTATTTTGCAGTATCTGTGATTTCAGCAAAGTTCTTATTGTCACGAGAACACTTCCCAGGTAATTATCTTATTTTAATATTACAACTATCTCTAATATTAGAACTGTTCCTTTAAAAAACCAAACCAAACACAACTAGCAAAAAGACTAGCACAATGATTTGTGTAGAAATCATAAACATATTTTTTCTGCTTTTTCCTCTTAGGTTTTTAACCTGAGGTCTGGTTAAAAGTATATTTCATCAGTCTTTAAGAGAAGTGATAATTTAATTACTCTAGATCCCAAGAATTTCACAGAAGAAATGCATGAAATCCACCTCAAATAAACCTGTAGGCTCTCAACTAACTTTTGCCTTAATTTCCTAATCTGAAGTTCAAAAGCTGTGTCACTTTTTCTCTGTCATGTCTAATTAAAAAACCCCCAAAGTCCATGGCAGAGATTTAGGAAAGAGGACATGGGAAATGTGTGTTGAACCAGCAGATAAAGATTTTCACCTAAAATGGTGGAAAGAAATTTGAAGAATCTGTATTGTTTTCTAGGCAGAGCCATTGTAAATTGGCATAATAAACGAGCATGTCTTAATTACTCAGGAAGTTCCTGAAATTAGAATCATAAAGCTGTCCTTCAGAGGAAGGACATTTGTCTACTTCACCATGCAAGATGTTGGAAGGAGTGGTAAACAGGGCATTAGCATTTCACCTTGTCCTTGGCAAAGCATGCCATTGTTACTTAGAGTAAAAGCTTTTTGGGTTAGAGAATGCATTTTTATATGTGTATCTAATGACTAATGGAGTCAGGCTGAAGTCTGATGGGAGCCTTTCAAAGCTATTCCAAAGGAAAAGAAAAAACAGTATGCAAAAAAAACTACCCCCACCACCCTGATAATGCCACTGTCTTTCAGCTAGTTTGGAAGCAGATTTTTATATGGCCCTGCAGATGAGAGATAATTTCAAGTATACTTCCAAAAATAAGGTGAAAAGTACAGTGATTCCATGGATTTAATAAGGGATATTCATGGTGGAAAAATAACAGAATTACGTCTACTTTCACTTGCTTCCCACATAACTCACTGCCATCCTCTTCCTTTATCAGAAAAAGCTGCAGGAAACAAGATAGGCTACCTCGATTTCCATCTGGGTTAGCAGGACTCAGTCTCACAGAAAAATCATGAAGTTGATTTGTGACATCACAAATAATGTTCTATATAAGAGTTGTTATCAGGGAGTCATGTTCCTTTGAACAATAAGCCAGGAGAAGATGGAGCATAAGGAGAAAACCTCAAAAAGAACTAGAAAACCATGAAAATGGAGCAGCAGATAGGATAAAAAATTATTTAGAGCTAGTTCCAGGAAAGGCATGTTTTCCAAATCTGTGTACCACAAATATGCTACAGGAATTCATATTCCATTTCTCTGAATATTTATAATGTTCTGGCAGAATGCCCATTTTTATTCTACCATTAATAATCAATAACCTTAGTGGTATATGCAGACAGTGATAATTCCAGTAGTGCATGGTAATGTCAATACTGATAGAATAAAGATTTTCATATTACAGCAATAATTGTTTCCAGTAGCTCCTAAAGTGTGTTTAATATGATTGAAAAATACAAAGAGAATGGTAACATATGTGCACTATTTAAGATTTTCCATTATCCTGTGTTTGCCAGCATTCATCAAGATGATATTAATGAACATCTTCATAACAGTCAATAAGGAATAACTCCATAAAAACTGCATATAAAATGTGTACTGGCCAAAGACATGCAATTATGCCAGACCAAAACTGAATTTCCTCAAAGATATTAAAAAGGCAAAATAACCATCAATAATCACTATTTCCTTGCCAAAATTTCAGCTCAATATTCTGTTATTTTGCTGTGAAGAGTGGTTCAAATAAACATGCATATATAAGGAAGTCATAAAACCTCTACATTCCATCCTTTCACTTTTCACTTAATATGAAAGATTAATATTTTCTTTCAAAACTCCAGTATTCTTCTTCCACAAACTACTAAGCAAAAAAACCCAGAAAATCCATCAGTCTTAAAATTTTTATCCAAAATATTAAGAGCTGGAACGGAAATGCTTCAGCATTAGCCTAAATGGCTTGTCAACAGTGTGCTCAGGTGGCCAAGGCAGCCAAGGGCATCTTGGCCTGGATCAAGAACAGTGTGTCCAGCAGGGAAGTGACCATCCCCCTGGACTCAACACAGTGCTGTGTTCAGTTTTGGGCACTCACTGCAAAAAGGCCATTGAGGCACTGAGCGAGTCCAGCCAAGGGCAACGAGGGCAGCAAAGGGCAGAGCACATGGGCAAGGGCTGAGGGAGTTGGGTTGCTCAGCCTGGAGAAGAGGCTCAGGGGTGACCTCCTGGCTCTCTGCAACTCCTGCCAGGGCTGGAGAGAGGTGTGGGATGTGTGTCCTGCCAGGGCTGAGGGAGAGGAGAGAGGGAATGGCCTTGAGCTGAGCCAGGGCAGAGTCAGATTGGATGTGAGGAGAAATGTTTTGCCTGTTGTGGTGTTGAGGCCCTGGGATATTGCCCAGGGAGGTGGTGCAGTCACCATCCCTGGAGGTGTTTCAGAGGTGTCTGATGTGGCACTGGAGGATCTGGGTTAGGGTTTAGGGGTTCCAGCAGTGACAGGTTCATGGTTGGACTCGATGATCTTAAAGATCTCCTCCAACCTTAATTATTCTAAGACTTTGCTCTATCTTGGTTCTATCTGCACCCCCATCTAGGCCAGGAAAATCATGAAAATACATATGTCTAAGGCAGCTTTAGCTTCACAAAACTAATTTTACTTAGAGATGTTTGGGACTGATCCTGCCACAACGAGTAATTTAAACTTTTGCTATTTGAGAAATACATGTCCATGGTCATACTTAATCGTAAACACAGCAATGAGCCACAGAAAGAAAATTTTTCTTCTTACTACAAAGAGTATAGGAAAAGAAAAAAAAAATACTACCATAAAAAGAAAAAGAAGCAATATTAAAAATAAACACCAATTTTCATTAACTGGATCGAGTTATACTTGACAATGAGTCAAGTGTATGTAAAATCATATAAACCCATGTAAATTGCAAGTTAAAATTACAGCGTTTGTTAGCTAATGAGCTTTACTTTCTAATCTGCAGAGCAGTTGAAAGGAGAGGTATTTCAGAGCAAACAAAAGTCCACCATATGGTGCAAGGAAAGATGCATAATAATTAACCCTTAACAAGGGAAGCTCTGCGTGCAATCAGCTCATGAATTCTCTTCACATTAGCTAGATTTCAACTGGTGACATAGTTTCAAACAAAGAGAAATCTGGAGACGCCCCAGCAAATCTTCTCAAGGGTGTTGTGGCTCTGACATCTCCCTTTGAAACAGCAGCTCCCTCTCTCCTTCCAGGCTTTGAGGCCAAGGTGAAAGATTTTGATTTTCATGTCTCCTGATCTTCTGCGCAAATGCTTTGTTTTGACTCTGTAGCAAAGATGAGTGAAAAAGAGGAGCACAAGGAAGAACCAGAATGCTTAATCAGCCTTTGGAGCATGCTGAAGTTCAGTGATCTGATTGCCTCCACATGCAAACACAGGGGTAGGGAGAGGAGCCCCAGACTCTGAGCTGACAAGTGGGCCATGCTCCTTCTGACACTACACTTATTATAGAATCATAGAATAATAGACTCAGCTGGGTTGGAAAACACCTTCAAGATCATCGAGTCCAACCCTACCGTGGTCACTAGCCCATGGCACTAAGTGCCACATCCAGTCTCAGCTTGAAAACCTCCAGGGATGGGGAATCCACCACCTCCCTGGGCAGCACATCCCAATGCCTGAGCACTCTCTCTGGAAAAAATCTCTTCCTAATGCCCAACCTAACCCTCTCCTGGCAGAGCTTGAGTCTGTGCCCTCTTGTCCTGCTGCTGGTTGCCTGGGAGCAGAGACCAACCCCCACCTGACTCCAACCTCCTGTCAGGGAGTTGCAGAGGGTGAGAAGGTCTCCCCTGAGCCTCCTCTTCTCCAGGCTGAACACCCCCAGCTCCCTCAGCCTCTCCTCATGCCACTTGTGCTCCAGTCCCTTCCCCAGCCTCATTGCTCTGCTCTGGACCTGCTCCAGCCCCTCAATGTCCCTCCTGAGCTGAGGGGCCCAGAACTGAGCACAGGATTCAAGGTGTGGCCTCTTGTGGCTCTTAGACCAGAACACAGTTGTTTGCAGGGGAACAGAGGGGATTAAATGATTGCACCTAGTCCTTACCTCAGGATGACATCCAGGGTACAGCACAACAGTAGGGGAGCAAACCCAAAGAGTTTTTCACACTACTAATGCATTATTGCATCCTCACTTTGCTTAAACACTTCAAATATGATGAATTTTCAGCATCTCTCTGAGTTTTCAATATTACAAGCAAGACCAAGTGATGGAAATTTGTACGTGTCAAGTTCTCAACATTAAGACATCTGCAGTAACATTAAATGTTTAAACTTTATTAAGTTTTGCTAGGCACGTCTGGATTGTAAGTGCAAATGAAATGTCATGTTAGCCAGCTCTGGCAAACACTGTAAAATTACTGCTAGTCAAAGATACACACAGTTTCTCACTAGCTTTCTGGTGCCTACCATCAGGGATATGCTTTTGGGAAAGCAGGTTTATGCACTTTGACAGATGGGAAGGAGAACACTATTCTTTTTTAAGAGGCTGAAAATTCTTTGTATTCATATGAAAATGTTGAAAACCTGTTTGCAGTTCTTAAATTTCAGTATTTTTCCTTATGAAAGTTGAAGAGGATTTTGGGAGGCTGGGGGGGTGTAGGATTTCATTTCAGACAGCATAAATAGACAAAGTGAGAGAGAAGCTTTCTAAAGATATTGTTTTAAAAGAGACAAGAAAACAGGCTTGAAGGCACAAAGAAAGTTGAAGGGGTGCAAGTACACAATATATTCTTTATCTTCCATGAAATAGTTACTGTTTTGAAGTCTTTGAGGTTTAATCACTAATGAGTGATGTGCCATATGATAACTCAAAGCTCCATCTCAGGGTCTACTCACACCAAACCTTTATGACTCCTGGAAACTACAACCTATTTCTCTATGGTTCACTGAACTGAACTCACATAGATTCTTCATCACCTGCTCTGGCAAGTGTGAGAACTTTGAATAAACCCAAAGACAGACCAATCCAAGCACTGCCCTTCATTAGCAAGATTTAGAAAGAAAAATGTGACTTCCATTACCCCTTGAAACTCAATCGGAATTAGTCCAATTTGTTTCAGAGCTGAAGAGAAATGAAACACACATGGGGAGAAAGAGGAAGGAGAAAGGGGCAATGGAAGATGGAGAAGAGAGATGAAAGAAGAGAGAGGTGGAATCAGCAAACACCCAGCAGAGAGATGCTGGCCTGCAGATTAACACAGCCCAATCTGCAGTAAATTCAGGATATGATCTGCTCCAGCCTCAACAATGAAATTAATTTAAATGCTGCTTTATAAATCATTCAGTCATTTTTTAACGAGACGAGCGTCTGGCAAGATGCTTTCCCTTGCTGCCTCCTAGAAGAGATTTCATTTTGAAAATCTTTAATTTCTGAAAGCCTTCAATATGTTAAAGTATGGGCTGCTTTAACTCTGTATTTCAACCAACGAGTCAAGAGTGAACACACAAAGAGAAAGATGATTTACACTCACTCTCTCACATATTAGTATGGGGGGGGAAATGAATAAAAAATAAAGAAATAAACTTTCAACCACCCTATATCTACATAAGCCTTGTTGCTTTGCTGAAAGGCTGATTCTAATACAAACTATCACAGAGATTGTTTGTTGAATCAATGCTTTGTTCCTCATGCTTCCAGGAAGGAGAGATATTTTATAGCCAAATTCACCCTGATACAACTCTGGGTTATACTAGATTAGATTCTGAGCTCGCATGAATCAATCATTCACCTGAAATGAGACACAAAGCCAAAGAAAGGGGTTTCTGCTTTTGATTTTTTTTTTCCTTGTAATTTTCTTCCTGAAGGATGGCACAGGCAGAAAATAAATCATATATTTAGAAGTCATGCCATTCTAAACAAATATTTTCATTTTCTGGTTCTGGAACTGTTTAATCTGATGCAAGGAATAGGTAGGAGAGGTAAGCACATTTTTAACCAGCCTATCTGTTAGTGAATACCTTGACAGGCTTCAGTTCTGTACATTCTGAAAGCTTGTCCTTAAATTTCAGCCAATTAAAGTCAATGATATTTTGGAATATTCTGACTTCTGCTTACCTATTTTCTTAAAAATGTTTTTTTTCTAGGATTAAGCCCAAATTAAATAATCCATTTGTAGCCAACTGCCTGCTTGAAATCCATTCCACTACATTCCCACATTCCAACTATGTTTAAGATGAATGAACACAAAGCAGATATATTTTTCCTTTATATTTAAAACCTTTGCAGACTAAGGATTAAAAACTCTGTGCAACTATGAGTAATGAACATCAGGCAAACTTTGCTCCGTCAAATTCACACTTAAGTGGCTCTGGCTTTACACATGGATGGCAGAGCACTTGGTGGAAAGATCTCTGCCTGGCATTTCTCCCTTTCAGATCCCCTTTCTTGCAGTTTGCTTCGTGTCTCACCAGTCTCAAACAAGCTGCAGAGGGAACAGGATGAAGGGAATCCATCGAGAAATGAATGCACTTGTTGCACTCAACTCTCCCTTTGAAGACTCAGGCCTTGGAAGAAAAAGGACTGAAGCCTTGAAGCATGTTTAAATACAAATTCTTGGTAAGAAAAGACTAGACCAGAGCAGAAATCCTACAAATGTGACTATTAACTTCTCATTACATAGTTTCACTTTTATAAATCCCACCTAAAAAATGAGATTCTGTCTAATTTTCCATATAACCTGAGCATACTACTCCTACTTTAGCAAGATCTATTCTGTAGGCAAAGGCAGTCAATTCTACAAGAATCCTATAAATTATCAAGGATTCATAGATAAGACACATACTTACTCATTTCAGGTGTTAATATCTGCTTGCCTGAGATCCAAGATGCTTCAAATTATATATTATCAGATTAGTAGACTTCTCCTGCTCTCACAGTTGTCTTTTTAATGGTTTAGAAAACTTAATCTCTACATGTTCTCGAGGTGCCTCAATATATTTAAAGACACAAAATCACCACCACCAGGAAAAAAAACAGACTAAAACTAGTGTTACACCTCTGAGGCTTATAAAGAATTGTCTCAAGTGGTGGATTCCCCATCCCTGGAGGTTTTCAAGCTGAGACTGGATGTGGCACTTAGTGCCATGGTCTAGTAACCACGGTAGGGTTGGACTTGATGATCTTGGAGGTCTTTTCCAACCCAATTGATTCTATGAGTCTAAATCAACCAAATTTTGATTTCCTTCAGTTGAATTTACACTAAAAAAAAGACTCCTTTCTTGTAGCTGCCAGGGCATGTATACAGATAGATAAATGCTCATCAGCATAAGTATTAGTTACAGGAACAGATCCATGCCATGGAAATCTTACGAGTTAATTTTGTCTCTTAAGGACCCTTTGGGAATTCCTGGGTTTACACTCCACAAATGTGGGGTCGAATTATCTTCTTCATTTCCTTTTTGCTTTACTATCCCTATTTTTTAGAAGTGAAAGTGCATCAAGCATAATACTTTCAGCACAATTTGAAAATATCCTTTAGGAAAATGTGGACTCTGTTGTCTAAGTTCTCCTGACAAGGTGACAAACTCACAGAGGATATGACTGATCCATTTCAGAGGTTTAGCCTTTTCTTCAGCTCTAATCAAAACTGCAGGGGCTGAACTCTCTGCTGTGATACAGCCAATTGATTCCAACAAAGTCCTGACTTACAACAAGGCCCCATGGTTGTTAATGTCAGTAATATTTCCAGATTAATTCAACAGTTAAAATATTGTACCCAGCTAGTTTGATTGAATTAACACCACGAAGTTTTATAATGTGAAATTACCCTTCAGCACTCATCATCCTACAGGTTTTTATTCTGAATAACCTGACCAAGAGTAATAACTGACATTTAGACTCTGAAGGGAGTAGGTACAGACACAGGAACATTCCTGAAGCAGCAGGCTGTCATTTTATTAATTCAGTAGACATGGCATATAAGAAGACCCTGTCTAGAGATTACAGGCCTACCACCCCTGAGAACTGCTTGACTGAGTTCATTTAAAGATTCAGACCAATCTTTAAATTCTCTCATCTTTCTTCTTGAAGGGAATAAAAGTTATTCAAGAAAGAATTCGATTGTCAAAATCCTTTGTTCTGTGCTTCTCACAGGAAAAACTCAACTATTAAAATACCAGGTCACCACTCACAAGATGACTCTTCAACTGTTTGCATACAGAAGACATGAGTCATAAGCTCAACTAGCTCAACACTTACACAGATTGGGTTTTTCACTTCTAATTAACAGTTCTTCATCCCTCCTCCTCATTGCCTCATAGAAACATACAATTTTAGGGGTTGGAATGAGCTTTATAGATTATCTAGTTCCAACCCCTCCTGCCACGGGCAGGGACATCTCCCCACTAGACCGGGTTGCTCAAGGCTTCATCCAACCTGGCTTTGAAACTTCTCTTGACTATCATTCCCTCTTTAGCTTCAAGAAACAGAGATTGGTCATAGCTGCAATATCCCAGAAAAGATTTCTGCATTACAGGAAACGTAAATGGGACAAAGAAGAGACACAAACACATTTAAAAATTTCACATTATTGAATAGAGTGACACCCATGTGTCAGCTCCACGTGGCACTCCTTGAAATGCACAACTTCCCTTTGCAGCAGAAAGTGCATGTTCTTTGTGTTCCTTCACCAAACTTTTCTACACTCAGCCTCCCTTCCCATAATGCAAGTTCAGCTACTATACAGAAACCAAAATTGTCAAAACTTTCTGCACTATTAGTTCCAAAAGCTGCACATAATGCAAACATTTCAAGAAGCAATCATACTGTTCCATCCCTTAAATTGCTGCATTTCTATAGGAAGGATGGATGATTGCATATCAGAAAAAACTACTTTGTTATGACTGGAACCCTCTGATGTTTCAGTATAATGTTCTCAGGTTATCATTGGGAAGAAAATTATTTGCTGTGATGGCCAATAAAAATTATCTGTGGGTTGAACAGACTTTAAATGAAGAAAATAATTAGAGAGCACAGAAAAAGACTATTAATTATACTACTCTGATGTTGGGGAGTGGAAAAAAAAGAAAACCTCCAAGGAATATTTAAGATCCTCCTTGTAAGAATAGAGATATATTGAGTTTATTTTAGTCTGGGTTGATGCACTTTCTAATACTTTCCTCTTTTTTTTCGTAATATGTGATTCGATTTTTGGAACTCCTTGGAATCCTGACAAACCATCACACTTCTAAGAGTGGAAAGAGATGCCAGTGTTACAAAACTTAATTGTCTGTTAACTACATTGCAGGTAATGTTATGTGGTCAGGACATGCAGATGAAAAATATTGAGGGATTTGCTGCTTTTTTGGCTAGAAGATTGTTCTAGAATGAGATGCATTTTCTATCAAGCATTTTCCATTTGCCTTTCCCTTGCTACACATGCTGGGTACTTTTATTTCTTCTCACTTAGGGTAGGCAAAATGCACATATCCCTAAAATGTTTGGGAGGAGTCACTAAACAATCTTCAAGGTAGGAGAGAAATTTGAGTGGGAGAGAACTGTTGCCTAGGAGCCTGATGCTAGAAGTGCTGTGGTGAAGGGTAGGAGGTAGAAGTGACAATGGAAGGAGAAGGAAGTGAAGGAAGATGTATAATGCAAAATCTGGTCCCTCTGCCCTTTACAAGACTCAAATCCCTGTGGTATGTGAAAAAGCCCAAACAGAAATATTCTTACAAAGTTGCTTTCTGGACAACCTACTGATAGACATAGTTTTGCTGAAGGCAAGTTTATAGTTAACACATCACAAAGAAGTGAATTGGGGTCTCACTCCTTTTTGTCTTCTTACTGCCTTGGATTATTGCCCAACAGGCTTTTCCAGCAGTGCAGAGAGGTGGAATATATCTAGGCAAATTACCATTCCCTTTTTCTGCAAAGCCTGCCAGATGCAGAGCAGAAGTGGCCAGGATGCTCTTGAAGTCTGTTCAAGCTCTGAGAGTTTCCCTTGGAGAATCTGCCCTATGAGAAGAACAAACATCTGCCAACATCAATGCAATGATAGAGGGGACAATGCTGCTTTGGCTTTGCATGTAACTTTTGCCTTTCTGATCTTGACCTGGTCTTGGCTGCCAGGTGACTGACTCTTGATGCACTACTGGAAGGATAAAATGGATAGACTACTCAGAAAAGTGAGAAAAAAAGAGAGAGAACAGAAAAATAAGAAAGGAAATTATGAATAGAGGTGGAAGGAATAAATGCATGGCATTTCCAGGTGTCAGCCTAAAATATGAACCATACATCAGCCAGATTGTCTTCCCATTTCTAACAGTTTAGGTGACTGCAGTCTATGTGAGTAGCTTAATCAGACAATTCTGTAAGCAAAAGTAATTACATTATAAATTAGCCACAAAGCTCACATCAAACAACCAGTCTGATTAAGGAACAAAACTTGGAGTTAAGATGTTTGGATTCTTTACTACACTCTGCCAATGATTTCCTTTCATATCTTCAGTAACACTTGGTATCTCCCCATCAGAAATTTCCACTGCAACATTGGGTAATAATTCTTACCCTTGTTTATGATGGAGATGAAGATTAAAAAATAATCAGTACATCACATTTTTCTAGGGATTTTTCTATACTTAGGACATGAACCCTACGAGGCATATCTCTGTGAAAACATAATGCAATTATTGCATTAAACAAAAAGGTCATTGCCTGACCCTCCTGTGTCTGTTTAATAAGAACATTTCTGCAAAGATAAGACTACCACTGCAATTTGTATTTAGCAACAGTGTGTGAGGCAGTGAGATTACCCTTGCCTCTCTGCACCCACCAGCAATTTTTCTTCTCCCAGAGATGACAACCATGAAAACGACTTGTTTTGTGATACAAGGCATCCTCCTGATTTATTTATTAATATTATTATTATATAGATTTTGAAAAGAATGCATTAGCTATAGGTTCTGCCATGACTAGTAGAGAATAAATACGTCAATCTGAAAGCTTGAGATTTATTAAATTCATTATATTTTAACTGTCTGAATTTCTAATTGCAGCAGCAGAACATAGGAGCAGCTGGTTCCAGGATCTGCAAATGAATGAATCCATCATGCCACAATTGGTAGGTTGTGAAAAGATTGTTTACCATTAAAAAAATCTTTGGTTATCAAAACTAAGCAAATTATGCTAACCAGGGTGAAGAAGAAGCTTCCTTCTATTTTCGTAGAGTCACAGAATTTAAGGGTTGGAATGGACCTTACAGATCATCTAATCCCAACCCCCTGCCCTGGGCAGGGAC
>NW_008651456.1:27690-29735 GCF_000695815.1 Acanthisitta chloris
CCAACCTGGCTGTGAACACTGCCAGGGTTGGGGCAGCCACAGCCTCCCTGGGCAACCTGGGACAGGGTCTCACCACCCTCACAGAAGAAAACTTTTTTCTAATATCAAACCTAAACTTCCCCTCCTTCAGTTTGAACCCATTAGCCCTTGTCCTACCACAGCAGTTCTTAACACAGAGTCCCTCTCCAGCTCCTTGTAGCCCCTCCAGAGATTGAAAAGTTGCTCTGAGCTCTCCACACAACCTTCTCTTCTTCAGGCTCAACAGCCCCAACTCCCTCAGCCTGTCCTCACAGGGAGATGCTCCAGTGCTCTTATCAACTTTGTGGCCTCCTCTGCACTTGCTCCAACAGTTCCATGTCCTTCTTATGTTGAGGACACCAGAACTGTGTGCAGGATTCCAGGTGAGTCTCAGGAGAGCAGAGTAGAGGGGCAGAATCACCTCTTTTGACCTGCTGCTCGGCTCACACTGGCTCAGCCCAGGATTTGATTGGCAGCCCAGGATTCGATTTTGTCCCACTTTACTCAACCAACTGCTAAACTTTCATTTGATGTAGATGGTTATATCTTACTTTAAAACTGTGTGTGTTGACATGTGCAACAAGAAAAATAAACATAGCAAAGGCTTTCCAGTTTTATGTTATTGATGCCTATTTCTTCCTCACAATATATAAACGGAGATAAACAAGTTGGGCAGCCCAGGATTCGATTTTGTCCCACTTTACTCAACCAACTGCTAAACTTTCATTTGATGTAGATGGTTATATCTTACTTTAAAACTGTGTGTGTTGACATGTGCAACAAGAAAAATAAACATAGCAAAGGCTTTCCAGTTTTATGTTATTGATGCCTATTTCTTCCTCACAATATATAAACGGAGATAAACAAGTTGGTTCGATTTGGCAAACAGAAAGAATGATGAAGACTGAAAAAAGTAAAATAAACAAAGTGGTAATATGATATATCAAATTTACTAAAATTATCTATGACTTTGGCCTCCCAAAACACAAGCAAACACACAGCCTTGACTTTCTAAACGAGTCCAAATGTGAAGGCAGCAGTAAACAGCAACTCTAAATCTGTACTTGCCTACATCTCCTGCTTTCAAAAGAAGGACACAAACTCTGGTTGCTTTGAAGGAAGCAAAGGATAAGGAGACAATAGTGTCTCAGGGGTCAAGGAAGAGGGGAAAAACGTGCAGTCTCTCTTCTAGTTGCAACATGTTCACATATACACTAAGACTTTTAAGTAGCAGACAGGTTTACTTTAGCCACTGACTTACACTGGTTTTTTTCCCAGTTACAGCTCATTGTTGTGCCATTAATGTCCCCATAGCAATTGTAAGTCAAGTGTATCAGCTATCTGTTTGTAAAAGCAAAATATATTGGTGTCTCCACTAGGACTACAACATCCTTAGCAATAATATTTTTTATAGAAAGCACTTTCTTACTCAGGACACATCCATATTAATTTCTTTATGGATTGCTATATTAAATTTTCATTTTCAGCTCCTGATCATAACGAACTGATTATGCAAGGACTTTCATTCTTGCTCTGTTTATAGCAGCTGAACCTTCAGCCATTATTTCTGCCTCTTTATAGAACACAGCTTAAATATGACCATTTTCCTAATTTAGATAATTCTTATTATCTCTGTTATAAACTATTATGGAATGGACTTCTGATTTCAATACCTTTCTGAAAAGGCTAAATCCTGTTGGCATACTCTACAGAAAAACTTCCATGAAGAAAGATATGGTGCTAAGTCACCTATATAAACTTTCTTATCTATTTATACTCAAGTATTCACTGCTAGTTTCTAGTGAAAACTGTATCTGCCTTTAGAACAATGTCCGTCTGCTAAAATTTAGTTTGAGGTATGCCATGAAAACAAAGAAATGGAGATGTGATTGGAAAATTCCTTTTTTTTTCACACCTGCCCTTAAAAAAATACTAGTTCATTAGATGTTGGATTTCACTAGAAATTAGAAGCAAGTATATTTTTAAAAGAGTGAAACTTTAGTCAAACTATATATATATATATATAT
>NW_008651457.1:0-3006 GCF_000695815.1 Acanthisitta chloris
TGTGCCCAGCGCTGAATAAACAGATACTTGCTACTCAGAGATACCAGGCTGTGAGGAGTTCTTTTCCAGCCTTTTCTCGGCATCACCTGCTCCTGCTGTCTGCCCCCTCACTTCACCCTCTCTGAGCTCACCACCCCGTTCCAACGGGTGAAGGGCAATAGGGCAACAAGGATGGTGAAGGGCCTAGAGAGGAACCCATATAAGAGCAGCAGCTCAAGTCACCTGGTTTGTTCAGCTTGGAGGAGACAGAGAGGAGACCTCAGAAACACAGGGTATTCAGAGCTGGAAGAGACCCACAAGGATCATTATAGAATTATCACTATAAAACATTGAGGACTAGAAACTCTGAGGGACATGAATTTCATGCATCCAGGGATCTTCTGAAACAGCTCCTGCAAGAGTTGCCATCACTGCAGAGGGTGTACAATACTCAGTGTATATAGCAAAAGATATAGGAGGAAATAACCAACAACTCATTGGTTGTGGCACTGTATTACTTCTGTGTCCCACTTTCCACATGGTTAATGTTGGGACAGAACTTGAACTTACACCCTCATTGCCTTCCTCTCTTAGAGAATCGTAGAATCACCATGGTTGGAAGAGACCTTTAAGACCATCAAGTCCAGCTGTTAACGTGTCACTCTGCTGTAACCCCTAAACCCTAAACCATATCCTCCAGTGTCAGATCCAGGTGCCTCTTCCCAGCCCATTACTCCTGCAGCCTCCCCCTCTCCCATCACTGTTGCTGAACTCACTGCCCCATGCCAATGGGCAGGGCAACAAAGGGCAGCGAAGGGCAATAGGGCAACAAGGATGGTGAAGGGTCTGGATAGGAACCCATATAAGAGGAGCGGCTGAAGTCACTTGCTTTGTTCAGCTTGGAAGAGATAGAGAGGAGACCTCAGAATCACAGGATATTCAGAGCTGGAAGAGACCCACAGGGATCATTGAGTCCAACTCATGGCCCCTGTCTGGAAAGTCACCCAGATAAAAACAATCCCAAGGGCAACAAGTGAAGGGTCTGGATAGGAACCCATATAAGAGGAGCGGCTGAAGTCACTTGCTTTGTTCAGCTTGGAAGAGATAGAGAGGAGACCTCAGAATCACAGGATATTCAGAGCTGGAAGAGACCCACAGGGATCATTGAGTCCAACTCATGGCCCCTGTCTGGAAAGTCACCCAGATAAAAACAATCCCAGCTGCTTGGATTTCAGAAGCAGTCTGGATAGGAACCCATATAAGAGGAGCGGCTGAAGTCACTTGCTTTGTTCAGCTTGGAAGAGATAGAGAGGAGACCTCAGAATCACAGGATATTCAGAGCTGGAAGAGACCCACAGGGATCATTGAGTCCAACTCATGGCCCCTGTCTGGAAAGTCACCCAGATAAAAACAATCCCAGCTGCTTGGATTTCAGAAGCAGCTTGGTCCACTGGAGGTGAAGATAACATTATGGGATCTCCTGAGTAGATAACTATTTCTAACCTAGAAGAATCTGATTTTCCCAAAATGCTCTCAAAATACTTTAAGGACTTGTTATGTCAACTCACATAAGTGCCCTGTTTTGTGACACAGCTCTGTCATGCTGCTAGCAGTCATGGTGGTCCTTCCACATGGGCAGGGTCTGCACAGGTGGGTTCTGCAGCTGTGGGGGCTGCCCCCAGCATCTCATGGCACATTTCTGCCATCCACCTGACTTCCCTTTGGCATCCTGCCCCAGGTTCAAATTACTCAGTGTTACGTGCATGGTCATTTGCTCAGTGGGTTCAGTCACCAGCACCTCTGCTGCACATCCCCTGGTGATGTTTCTGATCTCATAGGAGATTGTTGGCTGCTGAACACCTCTACTGAGCGTGCACCTTCAGGCTTTGATCAGGCTTTGTTAAAAAAATGCAGCTGAGTTCGATCCTGCCTTAATTCTTAACCACACAAGCCCAGAACCCAAATTACTGACAGAAGAAAGTGCGTTTTGACAAGATCCCATAGTCTCCATGGAAGAAAAGCAATGACAAACCTGGTATGGTGCCAGAGATGACAGTCAGACTGGTATAGTGGGTAGGAATGGTGAAACTTAGAACAGTTCAGCTGTAACAGATAGGTCCTTTCCAAACAGAATGGGAGATGTTATGATTGTAAGATGGAAATTACAACCTAGCAGATACACCTACAGCTGTAGGAATGTGTCCCACATGTGATGGCCTTCCTAATCTTCTGTGAGGTGGTGGACTGCCTTTCCGCAGCTGATGGAGTCTGGTGAGCAAGGATTTCCAGAAGGAATGATTGGCTGGCAGATGGTGTTATGGAAATTACACATATCAGCCACCATAACAATGTTCTACTCCAGGCTTCTGCTGAATCACTAAGCTGAAAAGAGACTGAAAAAAGACTCTCATATGAAGTTATTTTGTTGATTGTGCTATGGCTCAAGCTGGACACCTCCAAATACAGACCTCAAACAAAAAAACCCCTGGGTAATTATTCCCTTACCATCAAAGTTCACCCCTCATGAGACAGTTCAGACCAATGGTATTATTGGGGTCTGAGGTCTTCTTGCTTTTTATTGGTTGGATTTTCTTGCTGTTTCATTACTAAGGTCATTTTCTTATACAGTACACAATGGTTCTGTGTCCTATTTCACATCCTCTTAGGTTGTTTTTTGCTGGTTCTGTAGTTAGCTACTTGACATGTTGTAATATGGTTGTTACAGTTCATATACCACAACCTATAGGCTTTGTGTACCTGCATATTAAGGTTTAAGCTGCTAGTGCTAAGTTTCAACTAACATTTTCTACAACAGTTCTCCCATTGTTTTTGTTAACATCTCTGTTACATGGGAACAGAGTATTTGTAGCCTGTAAGGTGTGAGCACAGCTGAGTACAGCAAATATTTAAATATTGAATATAAACAAACAGTATTTCAAAGATCATGATAAAAATTAATAACACATAAAGAATTCATTTTGCCCAAGCTCCTGCATGTGGTACCCAGGAGGTGAGCCAAGTCCATAC